>NC_081797.1:9704326-10004326 GCF_963082965.1 Carassius carassius | reverse complement strand
AATCTTACTGTCTTTCAAGAATGGAAGACCACCAGCATAGAACAATCTGAAAAAAGGGCATGTCTGGGAAGCACAGTAATTACTCAGATTATTAACAACAAACTGGATTTAAGTTGCCTTTTTATTGTAAATTTTGCTCTCCACATCCATTTAAAACCAAAAAAGTTTGGTGCCAATGATGCCATGATATTGTGACATCAAGACAAGACCAAACATCATTGACAGCTGTGCAGAGTACGAACGACAAGTTGTATGAACCGTTTGATGCTTTTGTATTTTTGTATATTTGGAACTTGAGAGCCCAAGTTCATTTATACATCAATTCAGAGTTTCCATTTTTAAGTGAACTATTCCTTTAATACTGTTGTGAAATAAGACAAAAAATTTGTGTGAGATAAACCTTAAGCACACAATGCAAACCTATGCAAAGATACTACGACTTGCTCCACAACAAAAATAACAGCAATAAATCACAGCATAGACCGAGTTAAAATCACTAGAAATAAATAGCTAAAGCCCCAGAGATTAGCATTTAATGCTCTTAAACGGCCACTTAACTGCAAAACAAATATTCCTTAAGGTTTCTAATTATTTCAACACCTTATCGAGCTCAAATGAGGTCAGTAAGTCAGGCAAAACCACTATGCAAAATGCGCTAAGCACAATCTCAGCACGTTTGCTAAATCAGGTGACCTGAGATTGACTCTTCCATTGACTGCTCACAAACACAATAACACAGTGGTCTAGTTAATGCATAGCACATTTTGGCAGTAACCCTGAGCTTAGAGTTAAACAAAGATGACGTTTTCCCCCCAAGCTAACACAATAATACCAGCCCAAACACTTGCTAGCATGCAGCCTCCACAAAAAGTAATCCCAGATTAGCATGGGATGGCACTCCAACATTGAGATCATGCCATTCTTGTGAGTTAAAGCAACATTACAGATTCACTCTGATAAGGAAAACTATTTCAGTGGCGTATTTTTACAGTCAAACCATTGCTAATGCTAACATGATGATTCTGATCTCTTAAACACAAGCTTTTTAGGCCATCTCTAGAGGTAAAATCTTTTCTAAATGAGCTCTAGACAGACAAAAACCTTGACCTCCTAACCCTTTGACCCTTCGTTGGTCGACTGCAGTGGAAAAAATGGCTAAAACAAAATTATGCTGATCCTCATTCCCTGTTTCCTTTTATAAATAGAAAGAACACAAGATGCAGTGTCAACACAGCCATCGCAACAGTGATCTCGGCCATTTTTATCAGGAAAAAAGTGGTTTGACTAACAAATATGGATATGAAAATTAGTTGTTGGTGCCATTTAAATTCTCTTTACTTATGCAGCAAATAGTGACTTTTTTAGCCAAAGAATCCCATTAATGTACAACTAACAAGTTTTTTATCTTATACAACAAATTAATTATATCATCAATTATAATCTCCAACTGAGCTTTCAAAGCACCTCTTTTTTTAAAGATTTATTTTGTTTCCTCTAAGTAGTGTGAGATCTTCAGTACATGTCTAGAGCTCTATAGACTTACTCTGGTGTCCGCGCAGGCTTTGCCCTTGTTGTACTCCTTGTGGCTTGCTCTCTTGTCCAGTTTCCCCCAGAGGGCTTTGACCTTCCAGTAGGTGACGGCAGCTTTCAGGCTGCTGTAGAAGCCTCTGTGGTCTGAGGGGTTCAGCTCCAGCTGCCTGCAGAGGACGCTGAAGGCCTGCAGGGTGCCTTTACAGGTAGTGGCCTGCATGAAGTTCTCAAACAGCTGGCCGGCCTGAGACGTACGCTCGTCCTCCGTCTCCCCCATCCTTCCTATTTTAACTCACTCTTTCCCTCTGTGGACAGGGTGTTCAGTCAGGGGTTGGTTGGTGTTGGCATTCCTTTTCAAGACTGGGGAAAGAAAAGGAAGAGAGGGCTTTATTTGTTTTTACATGGGGACCAAAGTGCCATAAATTTTATGATTTGCAATAAACCATCCGTATGTGGAAAAAAAAAAATCCTATATATGGATATACAGTGCGATGAAATGACTAAAAATGGTAGGCAGTTCACATTGTGTAAATTCATTTATTGCTTTAGGACTCTGATTGCAGCCAGTCAAAGCTGCTTGTATATAAAGGTCAATTATATCAATAAAACTGCACTGTCCTTATAAGATTTAGGGATATACACATCTACAAAGTTTCATAAAAAGCAGGGGGATTTAAACAGGGAATAAATTGTGGAAATTTAAATGATAAAAAAACATTACATTAACCAAATAATTTGGTATAATGCCTAAAACTAAATACAATAAACAATAAATAGTACTAAAGGACCAAAAAATAAAGTAAAACAGGTACATAATACAAATAAATAAAAGTAAACCAAAAATGTATCCTGTGCAATAATAATAAAATAAAATTAAAATAACAAAATAAAATAAAAATAAAAACAAAAAATAAAATAAAATAAAATACTAGTCAACTGCTCAAATACCTAATAGCAATGTCCATGTCAGTCTGGACCAACAGACAATGCCTTGGTAAAAACATTGCATTCTGTCTTGAAGTACATCTGGTAAATTAAATGAAAATGCTCTAGAGTTTTAGCTGAGTGACACAAAAACACTTGGCATGTGCTGTAAAATAGGCCAGAAGAGTCACATTAACTCAGAGTCGAGTGCTTGATAGGATTAATGCACGCAGAGCAAACGGGACAGAACAAAGGAATGTTTAACGAGAATCAGGACACCAAGATTGGCCCAGCTGTAGACAACCTGTAAGCCAGAAAATATTTTCATACACAATGAGCTGCCAGCACATTCTTTAAACATTTCTCAGAAGAGTGCAAAAAGGTTTGGAACGACAATATCATGCATTTTTCAATGTGTCCTTCAGATGAATGGGTTGAGGAAATTAATTCGACTTCCAGTTGCAAACCAAGAGTTGATTTGGGAGTGAAACCAGAGCACGGTGACATGTGAATGATTTGAATGCGTGTCGGAGCAGGTCATCTGAACGAGCGAGCACTTGTGGAAAGCTTGAGCCCAATAGCAGTCCTGCATCTTTCTCTCCTGAGGGTCACTTGAGTCTCAGCAGCCTAATCAAATCTGGCAGCTGGCAAGACCTTCACATTTATCTGCAAGGGGGCATTAGCTGCCTCTCTTTTTTTTAATTTGTGCAGCCACGTCCACTGTTTATTACCAAATTCACTGCTCCTTTACCATCAAAAACACACATACAAATATACCATGACCCAAATTCCCTTGAATTCTCCAAGGACCAACGAGAGCAGTGAGTTTTTTCATGTCACCAATGGTCAATGCAGCCAGTGCAGTGTGGGAAAGTTCCCATTGCTAAATTTAACCATGCTAAAAAGGCACTAGGGGATATTTCTTGAACCAAGACGTGCCAGGAAAGTTGTCCTGGCAGAAAATCATAAGAAAAACAGGAAGACGGGCCTCATTTAGAAGCTACAAATGATATTGTGCCTCTAGAAACAGCCAGTTGACAGATGGACAACTGCAAGCAGTGGAATTCAAGTTAACACCCTTTACCATTGCCTTCAAAGATATTTTTCAACAGGATCATGTACATTTGCCCATCCTGTCAATCATTAATAGTCATTGAAGACTACCATATGCTAATGTCACAGAGATTGCCAAGCAAATTGACTCTGACAGCGCAGACCTGCAGTCTTTCAGCATAAGGACTAGACAGATCTCTTTGCAGGAGCTTCAGCTTTGAGAAACCATCAAAGGGTTCAACTGTGTCCCAGTGGATTCACCAGAAAGCAGCAGCACTTCAAACTGGAATTTCTAAGAGCTAACATTCCTACAACACTAATATTATTCATGTGACCAACAGGAGCACACAAACGGGAATTGGCCTTCTCTACTATGTCCACCAAGGTTGCATTTATTTTATAAAACCACAAAAACAGTAATATTGTAAAATATGACTACAATTCAAAATAACTTTTCTATTTGACTATATATTAAAAGGTCGATTTATTTCTGTGATGGCAAAGCTGAATTTTCATCATCATAACTCCAGTCTTCAGTGTCACACAATCCTTCAGAAATCATTCAAATATGCCGATTTGCAAGAAACATTTCTTGTTCAATGTCGAAAACAAACAGACATTTATGTTCGTAGGGAAAGTACACCCTACTGAGTCAATATGCATTTGTAGTTTACTGCCTGAAGTAAAAGACTACTACAGTACAGGCAAACAAAAGTAACTGGATAGCATTGCTGCTGCCTTGGAGAGTTTGGTTACACTGGTTTAGGTGATGTTGGTAATTGTTAACCATCTGACCTAAGAAACAAACATAATGCGTAGCTGATTCCATCAAATGTAGAGTGAAGGAATATGGGACCGGGGAAAGCTTTTTTTTGGACACACAATAGTTTTGGTATTTCCTTACAGGGACACTTATTCCCAATGCATTTTTCCAACAGAGTCAAAAGTGCATTAAAAAATCTCTCTCTCTCTCTCTCTATACAGTATATATATATATATATATATATATATATATATATATACACACACTCACACACACATTTTTTCTATTTGTCACAAATAAAGGTTCATAAAAATTGCGTGAAAAATGTGTGATTTTTTTGCTCAGTATTTCCATGGGCAGGATATCTGAAATTGTATGAGGTCCAAGTCCTTCCTGTTTGTGCACTTTTTACTGCTTAGTGGTGGACAAAGAATCCAAAGCAGCCCTTCTGGATTATATAAATGGCAAAATGTTAACACTTTTTTTATGATTTCAAAATATAGGCCTAACTCTTAACTAAAATATAGCTCTTACAGAGTAATTATCATAAACCATCTAGATAGAAAAAAAAGCAAAGAGGCAAAATCAGCTATTTTGGGATAATGGATCCTGAGAATCACTTATTCCAACCAATTCTGCAAGTCGCAAAATGGCAAAACTTATCATACTTTAGGGGAAGATTAGGTCAAACCAGTAATGAGTTCTCTAGAGTATTGCGTTTAGTAGAGATTTGCTCGAGTGACAGGGAACTGGGAAACACCCATGAGTAACCAGGAATCCCTAAAGTCAAAATCAACGGCAGGACGAATATTCCCACTAGATCTATAACTGCTATATACTGTATGTTGTATTGACTTTCTCATTATCACTACTTTATATCTCACAATTACTGTACAATTTTCTCACAATTCGTACTTCTAATAATTGCGATTTACTTTGCGTTATTGCCATTTCTCAAGACTGTGACTTTATTTCTCACAATTAATCGCAACTGATTGCACAACATTACATGACCATTCCAACTGCTTTTCTCGCAACTGCAACTTTGTTTCTCGTAATTGTGAATGTTTCTCAGAAATTCCGACTTCATTAGCGACTTTTCTTGTAATTGCGTCTTTCTCTCAATTGCGACTTTTACAGTACATTGTATTTTTGACATGGGTGATAATCCCTCAATGTGACTTTTTATATGACTTTATACTTAATTTTTTTTTTTTACATTTAATGCCAGTTTACACCAAGAATTATAACGATAACTATAAAGTTTTATCATTCTAATGGAATAGGAAAGTCCACACATCAATGATAATGACAGAGGAATTGTTTGAATTGTTGGAATCACTTAAAATATTTTTTTGTCCAGATGATGAATGATATAAACAAATGACAGCCAATCAGAAACTATCCTGCTTTAAAGATGAAAAAACTGCAGTGTGTGCTTAAACAGAATGGTTATCGTTCTTGATGAGAATATGCTTTTACCCGTTTTATTTTTCACTCTGAGGTGGACATGGGCGCCCATATAACATGGAAAAACATTCTGGAGGCTCCTGCTCAGAATAGACAGGTCTCAAGTTTCAAGTTCTACCATGGTGTGATTCTATAGCTGTACAGTAGGTTCAAAGCCTCAGCAGTAGGCTAATGATGTCCTGGGGTACATAATCCTAGTTGAGTTTGCTTAAATTTTTAAAATTTTTTCATCTTTCCATAAATATGACTTAAGAACTCTTGCAATTTGTGTCCTCTTCTTCTAAGATTCTGTCAGATACTGTACCCTGCAGACATCAAGATTACTGGCAGCATCTATAACTGATCCTGTTGTGTGGAGGATGTGATCCTTACGATAACAAACCCACAACTTTCCACTTCCTCTAACCTACTGGGAACAGAAGGAAGGATTATAAAGGAAATATGGAGGAGGAAGTTAAAGATGCCACTCCAGACAAGCAGGTCAAATGTCAACACACCCAAATGGTTTCAACTCAAAATAAAATAAAATAAAATAAAATAACAGAGCCAGTCAACTGGGTATTAATATAAACCGTTCAACACTCAAATGACACTATGAAGTAACTCTATAAATACAGGTGTCCTGTCCAGATGTTTTTCTCAGATGGGTCATGAAAAACTACAAACCACTATGAGAAGCATTATTGCTTCCACATGAACCAGCTGGAGTTTGATCAACCAGCCGGTAGGGTTGCTTCAGCCTGAACAGCCCTGCCTTCACCTTAAGCAAATCAGTGTTGGAAATTGGAGGGAATGTGAAACCGAATCCAACAGAAGAATGCATGCAATTCCACAAAAAAAGCTTGTATTTTTCTGAGCATGTCATATTGTCACATTGTGATATACTACCCACAAGAAACGTATGATAGGATCACGGCAGTCCAAAAGGAATGGACTGCTAGTGTTATTTTGAGAGATGGACTCCGGAGTGCAGCAGATAAACTTTCAGCATTCACATCTGAGGATAATTGGAGTCAAGCCAATTTGAACTGAACTTCCACTGAGAGTCATATGATATTTTTAAAATCACAAAATACTGGGAATAACCTAAAAGGCTCAGAGAGGCTCCGACAGTGTGTGCTGGCCCTTTTGTTTGTCATTTCCTTGGTCCGCCTCATGAACTTCTGTGCAGCTTCATATTTCAGAGTTGTTACTTTATATCTCACAATAGTGACTTTATTGATGATAACTCTAATTTTCTCACAATTGCGACTTCACTTCTGACAACTGCAACTTCATTTCTCATAGTTGTGACTTAATATATCGCAATTCTACTCCTCACATTTTTAATTTCTCATATTTGCTTCCTTAGCTTTCAAAATTTGCAACTCTCTCACAATTGCAATTTGCTTCATTTCTAACAACTCGTAAAATTGCGACTTTATTCCTTATTACCGTAACTATTGTCATTATTTCTAAGTCACTTTGGATAAAAGCATCTGCTAAATGACTAAAATCTCATAATTGCGACTTCGACAATTGCTACTTTATTTCTCAGTCTATTTATCATAAATGTAACGATCTCTTAATTGCAACTTTTTCTCAAAATTGTGACTTGATTATTACTACAACTTTATCTCTCAATTGAAACTTTATCTCACAAATGCAAATTTATTTCTGACAATTGTGACTTAATTTCTTATATTTGCTTAATTTTTCACAATTACGACTCAATTTGCCTAATGCTCATACTTGAACCCCCCCCCCCCCCCCCCACATTCCCTTTATTTCTAACACTTTCAAATTTGCTTCATTTCTCATATTTCAATTTTTCATATTTATCTGTCTTCTCACAATTGCAACGTCTCTGCACATCTTTCCCCATGCCTGTGGTGAAGCTGTGGTCAAGTAATTAGAAATCCATTTTAAAAAGCAACGCAAAAGTTCTATTGTATTTCTGTCTTTCTCTGCGCTCAGAATGGCCCTTATAAGTCAATGGCATATTCCAGGAAGAGCAGAGTGTGTAACACTATCATTTTGCCCTATAGGCAGCAGAGGGACAACAGAATGCAAAAACTCTCACAAACAACCACAATCTTCAACAGAAACTACACAGATTAAAAAAAGCTAACACCTTAAGGTGCATTACACATTGCATTAGGAAAGCCCATATAAGAACACGAGGGTGTTACACTTCAGTAGCACTGCTGGAAATTTAGAATATAGACACGCTTATTACAAAATAAGAACAAATATTTATCTGTGCAAGTCACTATGCATGTTCATTACAAAATAAAATGAGCACACAACAACTCTCTAGTCTGACCAAAACTATTCAAGTTACATAACACAGAATTCAGGAAACTTTCCCAAGAAAAGCCATCAACATTGGAAAACACTTATTGTTCAAAACACCTTCACACCTGTCAACTGTTTACCTAAGAACAGCCCTAACAAGGGACCAAAACTGGTCTCTTAGAGACCTTCCAGGAAAATCTATTCGGTAACTGTTTTGGAGCAGGTTTTTACATAGTAGAGCATGTTAGACCAGCAACACCTAGCTTTAAGGCGGTCCTTCAGATAGATTTCCCAAAACTGAATGTTGTCAGTTTAGCCAATGACTATATCAGACAACAGATAATATTACAAAAATCATGCTTTAGTACTGTTTTGCCATTATCGAAGAGATAAACTACAATCCAAACCCAGACAGCTGACGAACACTCCAAAGGCTGCAGTAAATTATTTACACCACTTTTGAAACTTAACCTGATTAAGATGTAATCAAACACCCGGTTGGAAATCCAATACAAACTTGCCATCATTTATTTAATTCATTACCGTATCATAAATATCGACCCTATTTATTTGTTTTAATATTACAATGTTATTTTCATATGCATGGCAACAGTGTATACCCAACCTGTCAACGCAGCGCGTGCCCAATATAGCGCGTCACTTTAAGTTTCCCAGCAGCTCGTGCGCTGACACGCGCTCAAATGAAGTGATCAACAAACTTACTTTTTCCGCTGTAATGTGACTTTCAGCTTCAGCGACAGCCGCAGAACCTGCTTGGCAGCGGTTGATATTATCCGTATAGCGTATCTGAGCTCTAACTTGTGTCACACACAAAGAAAACTGTTTGTATCTTATGACTCCATCCACTCAGCTGTTGATACAGTCGCGCTCGCGACGCGCTGGCTCTTTATGCGCTTTATAATTAGAGGCGGCGCTTCCCACAACGCCCAATGGGAAGTTCAGATAAACTTGGAAGGCGAATCCCACTTTTTTTTTAACGGTCGTCTGTATTTTACTTCATTCTCTGGACAAACTATCTTGAATGTTTGAGCTTAGGAAAGCTGTCATGTAAGAATGCTTTAAAAAAAGTGTTTTGAAATATATTATGGGGGTGGATGTGTCCATCCAAACGTATTATACCTGCAAAACGGTGTCCAGTCTAAATATTCATCTACGGCAAATCAATCAATCAATCAATCAATCAATCAATCTCTCTCTCTCTCTCTCTCTCTCTCTCTCTCTCTCTCTCTCTCTCTCTCTCTCTCTCTCTCTCTCTCTCTCTCTCTCTCTCTCACACACACACACACACACACACACACATTGCGTTTTTTGTTATGTTTTACTGCCCTGAACCAACTTGTCCTGAAAGCATCGTGTTCCCAGAACCTGGTCTCTCTCCTTTATCATTCACTCTAGTTTACTAAACTCTCAGAAAATAGACCATCGGATGTGTTTCTTCTTTACACCAAATCTATTTTTCATTGTTTTTGATATCATACCACTGTACTACATAAAAAGTCTTGATAAATATAAAGAGCGAGCGTGCGTCTCAGTGAATGAGTGGTGAACGAAATGTTGTACTTTGTCGACATCTACTGGAGTATTAAATAATGTGCACACTTTATGAACATTGAAAGGGCACAAAGTTGTGTAAAAACCAAGAGTGCAATGAGATGTTCACGAGTCTATATGGAACAAAAACAGACTAACTCATGACGAAACAAGAAGGCATTAAAATCTATTTGGATGGACAATACACAGCTGTCAAAAAAATTATACAAAATACAGATAATTCTGTTTACATATGTGTATGAATATTATACATAATTATAAAATTACAGAATGTTCTAAATATTTTTAAATATTGCCTGCAGTTTTTACAAGTCAAATAAAAAATATTTGTAATAAATATTCAAGTTAATAATCTATATAGTCAATAGGTCTATACACTCACAAAGGCTGCATTTATTTGATCAAAAATACAATAAAACAGTAATATTGTGAAATATTATTAGATTTAGAATAACTGTTTCCTATTGTAATATTCAAATAGTTTTTTATTATAATTATTTTTTATTAATGTAATGCAAAGCTGAATTTTCTGCAGCCATTCCTCCAGCTTCAGTGTCACGTGTTCCTTCAGAAATCTTTATGCTGATTTGGTGCTCAGTTATTCATTAATAATGGTTCTTATTATATATATATATATATATATATATATATATATATATATATATATATAAATTATTTTTTTTTTTTGTGGAAACTGTGATGCATTTTTTTCAGGATTCTTTGATGAACAGAAATAAAGTTAATTGAAAAACATTTATTTGAAATAGCATAATATATTATTACATTTACATATACATTTCATCATTTAGCAGACGCTTTTATTCATAGTGACTTAAAATTAGGAAAACAACAGAAGCAATCAGACAAACGAGAGAGCAACAGTAGGCAAATCCTGTGACAAGTCTAAGTTAGTCTATCACAGTACACATAGCTATTTTTTTTAATAGAATAGATAAGTACTAGTATTAGTTTGCCAGGTGCTGGTGAAAAAGATGTCTTTAGACATTTTTTTAAATGGCCAAAAACTCAGCTGTTTGACTTGAGATAGGGAGGTCATTCCACCAGCTGGGCACTGTGAGAGTGATTTTGTGCCTCTTTGGGATTGTTCACTTGCAGGACGCAAGCTTCTGGAGGGCGCTTGTAGGCAAACTTCAGTATCAGTTGCAGAGGCTTGATAGTACATGCGGGAAGGCCTGCCAAGAGAGCATTACAACGTCCAGTCTGGAGAGAACAAGAGCTTGGACAAGAAGTTGTGCAAGTTGCTCTGACAGGAAGGGTCTAATCTTCCCAATGTTGTATAAGGCAGATCTGCAGGAACAAGCCATATAGCAATATGGTCTGTGAAGCTTAAATGATGATTCATCACAACTCCTAGGTTCCTGGCTGTCCTGGAAGGAGTTATGGTTGACAAACCAGCTGTATAGAGAAGATGTGATGAAGTACTGGGTTGGCTGAGACCACAAGCAGTTCTGTCTTAGCCAGGTTGAGCTAAAGGTGATGGTCCTTCATCCAGCTAGAAAGGTCTCTCTGACAGGCTGCAATGCGAACAGCTACCGTCGGATCATCTGGTTGGAATGAAAAGTAGAGTTAAGTGTCATCAGCATAGCAGTGATAGGAAAAGCCATGCTTCTGAATGACAGATCCTAATGACGTCATGTAGATGGAGAGGAGAAGAAGTCCAAGCACTGAGCCTTGAGGAACCCCAGTATCAAGAAGTTGTGACTTAGAAACCTCACAAGACACCCTGAAATACCTACATGAGAAGTAAGACTTGAACCATTGGAGTGCGGTTCCTGAGATGCCCATCTTAATGAGGGAGGACAGGAGGATCTGGTGGTTACCTGTGTCAAAAGCAGAAAACAGATTCAGCAAGATGATTACTGAGGATATGGAAGCTGCTCTTGCCAGTCTCAGGGCTTCAGTAAACAAGAGGAGGGCAGTCTCAGTTGAGAGGCCACTTTTGAACCCAGATTGGTTGTTGTCCAGGAGGTTGTTCTGTGCAAGGAACATAGAGAGTTGGCTTAACACAACTCACTCAAGTCTCATTGAAATTAATGGAAGAAGGGATACCGGTCTGTAGTTTTCTAAAAGTGGATTTAGAGAGGGTTTCTTAAGGTGTGGGGTTACATGAGCCTGCTTAATGCTGTGGGAAATGTATCAGAGTGAAGAGAGGTGTTAACAATGTGAGTAAGTGAAGGTATGACTGAATAAATAATTGCCTTAACCCCTTAAGTGTCACCCCCCCTTTTTGGGGGTAGAGCTGAAAAGGGCGTGTCCAGATTAAAATTAATGTAATTCTGGAACGGTTTGGAATATGAACCTAATTTTGGGCTCGTTTTTAAAAACACACTTGGAAGTTTCTTGTACATGTGAAAGAAGTTGAATAAAATTTAAAACAAAAAAGTTATAGGTGTTTAAATTTGTTGTAATAAAAAAAGTAATTTAATATTTATTTATATTTTATTAAAAAAAATTAAAATAAAATATGTGTTGAATTTAAATTCATGTCAAATGAAAAGCCTTAAGTCTAAAGAAGTTGTGTTCCAAATTTGACATTGATATCACAAAAAATGAGGTTTCTGTTATTTTAGTCGCTATACCAACAATGTCCACTAGGTACTAGTCATGCTCCTTGTATGATTTGTAATGGACGACTGATTTGATTTCGATTTTTTATTCAAACAGCAATAAAACATTCTAGATAGGTTGTAAATGATTTTTTAAATCAAACATAGCTACTAGAGAGTTGTTACAGAAACTTCACAAAAAATTATTGGCAGCCAAACAAAATAAAAAATATATACTTTCGTGATTGTATGTGTATGTATCAGCTTTTTGTAACAAAAGCCAACTTATTGGTGTGTTTTTTTTTTTTTTGCTAAATTTTCTTGTCACAAATTAATGAATTACTGTCACTACATAATTTTAAATATAAAACAGTGGTCAAATATGAAAAATACAATCTCTAAGGTCTCCAATGATATATAGTTTGTCAAGATTAGATTAGGTTTAGTATAGAATATTACGGTTTTAAATATGTAATGGCTTTGGGCCCACCGGTGGGACATACTTAGTATGTTAGTGGGGATAGGATCAAGTGGACAGGTAGTAGGATGATTGGAAAGGATAAGTTTGGAAACGTATCTCCACTCATACGTTTCCAAACTTATCCTTTCCAAAAGGAGGAGAGAGTGTGTATTTTTCATTATGAAGTTATCATCGTTTGTGGTGTGTGGAATTGGTCATTGATGCTTCTTGTTTTATTTATGAATAATATTGCAAAGTCATCAGCTGTAAGAGCTGATGACAGAGGAGGGGGAGGAGGACAGAAGAAAAGAGAAAGTTTTGTAATGTGTGAGAGTCAGAACAGTTGTTAATTTTGTTGTGGTAGTATGTTGTTTTAGCAGTGGATACATTTGCAGAGAAGGAGTAGTAGTGACTGATACACACTATAAGTCGGTAGAGTTTTTTTTTATATATGTTACAAACAAATTATATAAAAATATTATGAATAATTAAAATATTAAAAATGAATGAATGAATAAATAAATAAAAGTTTCTTAACTTTTAAACACAACTTAAAATGTTTCTTAAGCACCAGGATTATCTGACACTAAAAACTGGGATAATGGCTGCTGAATATTCAGCTTTTCTATAACAGGAATAAATTACATTATAAACATTATTCAAATAGAACACAGTGTCGTTTGTGTCGAGGTAGTACTTTTGAACGATTTATTTGTTACTTTCATTTCTGAAGGCCAGTGCGCTGTCGCTTTAATAATTGAGCCATCAGATGCAATAGTGGGAGCCAAAAACATTTTCCGGTCTTTTTTTCCCCCCTCACAAGTTTCCAAATAAAGCACGTCCCAGGCACAGAGTCTGTGATTCACGCCAGGGGTGACTCGTCTAAGCATAAAACGATGCTGAAGTTTGTGATAATATCCCTTTCCTTGGGCTTTGTGGTGGGCAGCTCAGTTCACAGAGGGGGACATCTGGACATCTCCGAGACCCTGGAGGAGCATGTGGCGCAGGGACAAACCACTTTAAACGAGATGTTCAAAGAAGTGGAAAAACTTATGGAGGACACGCAGCAGAAACTAGAAGAGGCTGTTCACCAGGTAGTTATGACTAGAGAAAAATAAATCTGCGTAGATTAAGGTTTGAATGTTGTTTTGTGCCATGGTCCTTTGCGCTGGAGGATTGTCGCTGACTGATTCGTGAACAAAATGTCCTTTCGAGTCGAATCTTTTCATTGAATCTTTTTTAAACCGGTTCACAAAACCTCGAACGAATAAGAGCGAACAGACTCAACAGATTTAGTTTTAGTAACAAATTTAGTTAAAGTGCTAAATGTTATCCGATGTAGATTATTTTTAGTAGTGTTTAATGTAAATTTAAGTATATTTTGCTCCTAAATGACAAACGTAACTTGATTAATAGTAGCCTACTATTAATAAAACTTAATGGGGTTAATATGCAATGACACCGAATCGTTTTTGAACTGATTTTTTTTTAAATGAACTGGTTGAAAGAATTGCATGGTTTACTAAAATGAATCACTATTTCTTCCCAATTAGCAATGTCAAATAAAAAATTCAATCAAAACATTCACATCAATATTAATCTGATTTGAAACAGATGGAGAATGAGTCTTCAAAATCGCTGTTACATGGACGCAACTTTCCTGCCAGTTTTCACAATGAAACTACAACAGAGATCAAGGTTGGAAATCGGACTGTTCATCTGATAGAGAGAATCGACAAGGTATTTCTTATCTTTGATTCAGATTTTTATTTGCAAGCCTATGCCTAGCCTATATGGCATTAAAGGATCATGAAACCCCAGACTACTTTTTTTTCTGAGAACTGCTTTGGGTTTATATGCCTTAGTGCTTTTTTATATTGATTTGCCTTGTTTAACTAAACACCTGGTTTTCCTCTAGGAAACGGTTAATGGGACTGGAAAGACACATTTCTCTAGAACTCTCATTCAGAACACCGAACGGTGGAATGAAGTTGATCACGTGAGTCTGTTGCTCATCTATAGCTTTAATATCTCCTATGTTAAGTTGTTGTAAACTACCTAATTTCAGAGAAGTGATCTGGATTGTTTCCAAACAAATATAAACATTCGATGCACAATCTGCTAAGTCACCCAGCCAACCTGAGGTTTGAATGCAGAGTTTATTTATTAATAAAACCAACATGGATTTTCCATTTTACCATTAAACTATCCGCTGTTTGCCTGGAAAACATGTGGCACATCATTACAGAGACCTTTGTAAACATGCTGAGTTCTTGTAAACCGTTTGATAAATTAGAGGGACAGATGATCCGTATCAGTCCTCTTTCCACTTGTGTTACACTGTTGCTTTGGTTACCACTAAAATATAAGCTTTTATTTTAAGGCTAACTAAAAATATCCTCTACATGAATTAATCTTTTAAATGTAAACACGTTATTTCTTAGTTTTCAAGACTAAAACAGTTACTCTATGTAATGGCTTTTGATTGAAATAAATTATATCTATTCCAGAGTAAAACACATAAACATTACACATATGGTCCTTATGCGTTTCTATAACAATTTAACAGACGGCAGTGTCATTAGAGGCTCTTTGGCCTGGCAGTCTTCTGGCATCATGACAATAATATATGGTGAAATTAGAACAGCTGGAAAGAATGCATGGAAAGTGGAGCGCTGGGGATGTGTGGTGGAGAGTTTGTGCCAGCTATCATGTTGCCATGAGGCAGCACTTAGTGGTTAACTCTCGTTTTGCACAGTGGCAAATCTGAGCTCACAGTTAAAAGATAAGCAAATATGTGAGGGATGATAATGTAAAGCCGGTCATTATTGCAAAATATACACCAGATGTGAACAACCAATGCATTATTCCATGTTTTAAAATAATTTAAAATATTTATGTGAAATGTGTCTCTCTGTGTGTGTAGCATACATAAAAAAATGACTATTATATTTTAGCATCTGATTTGGTTTTATATGTGTGTGTATGTATGTATGCATATGTAAAAATATAACTTTAATATATATTATCATTTTATTTGGCTTTCTTTTAAATATTTATATTATTATTAAATAAATATATAATTATTAAAAGATATAAAGTAATTGTGAATTATATACAGCATACTCACACAAAATATCTGTTCATTATTTTTAATTACAATATTACATTTTTTATTATTAATCATGATTACATTTTTTGATTATGAATTAATAAAAATGTTATTTTAATTTAATCCAAGTTCTTCTGGAAGACAAAATACAAAATAGAAATTTGTAGAAATCATGAAGACAAAATTATATATATATATATATATATATATATATATATATATATATATATATATATATAAATAAATATATGTATACATATATATATATATATATATAATTTGGTTTTATGTAATTAATATATAATAATTTTGTCTTTATGATTTCTACAAATTTCCATTTTGTATTCTTGGACCTGAACCTCCAGTTCTTCAAGAAAGTAGTTTTTTTGTATGTGAGGAATTGATGAGAGGTTTTTTTCATGGGACTCACTCACATTAGTCTAGACTCCAGTCCAGACGCTGTAACTCTGGGGGGAAAGGTACCAGGATTTCTGCACCTCCACTTCTGTAAATGTGGAATTAATTTTAACGCGGAAGATGACGTCATCGGGGATTAAAAAAGGACTCCTGTTTTTCCGTATTGAACCACAAGCCATTTTAAAACTATTCTCTATTCTTCCTCCAGTTTGTTTGTAAATATTTTCAGCATAGTGGAAATGTTCAAAATATTACGTCTTATTTCCCGTCTTTACCTTAGGCTGCAAGGTTAAGTCACAATATTTCCATCATGTTGAGTTTCAGTTTCTAACAGAGTACAAGCACACAAACGGCTGTTTTGGATAAAACATTATTATATCCACCCATAGTGGAAAGTGTAGCTGAGGCGGATGTTCCAGACAACACAAATGCGGTTTTCAGTTAATGCTAGGTGGGTGTTTCTTTGGGATCCCCAGCTGAATTTCAAAACACCTCGTTGGAATTTCCTGACCTAAAGTCCAAAACAAAGCTTATTATTACAATATACTTTTCCTTTAAACAACCTACAGCACTGTCTCTAAACTATAGTTATAGGACAATGCTGTAGGTTGCTCAAAGAAAAAGTTGCCCCAAAATAGAAGAAAGGAAAGACACTGTCATCTTGTCTTTCTAAACCTCAAAGACTGACTTTCTTCTGAGGAACCCAACAGAAGACGTATAGCAGAATGTCCATGATGTTATGATGTCGTATCCTGAAGCAGCAGAGTTTATTGTTGGGATGTTTGCTCAACTTTAGCTGTAATAACAGTGTTTCTGTAATATATAATGTCAGGTTCATTCTTGTTCATTCAGGAGTGTATGATTGATGAGGACTGTGGGGACAGCAGCTTCTGCCTGTATGAGCTCATCACCTCCAAATGTGTCCCATGCCAGACGACTAATATGGTCTGTGCTCTGATCTATCTATCCATCCATCCATCCATCCATCCATCCATCCATCCATCCATCCATCTATCTATCTATCTATCTATCTGACTGTATCTATCTATCTATCTATCTGTCTGTCTGTCTGTCTGTCTGTCTATCTATCTATCTATCTATCTATCTTTCTGTGTCTGACTGTATCTATCTATCTATCTATCTATCTATCTATCTATCTATCTATCTATCTTTCTCTCTGTCTGTCTCGATCTATCTATCTATCTATCTATCTATCTATCTATCTATCTATCTATCTATCTATCTATCTCTCTCTCTCTCTCTCTGTCTGTCTCGATCGATCTATCTATCTATCTATCTATCTATCTATCTATCTATCTATCTATCTATCTATCTATCTATCTATCTATCTATCTATCTCTCTCTCTGTCTGTCTCGATCTATCTATCTATCTATCTATCTATCTATCTATCTATCTATCTATCTATCTATCTATCTATCTATCTATCTATCTATCTATCTCTCTCTCTCTCTCTGTCTGTCTCGATCTATCTATCTATCTATCTATCTATCTATCTATCTATCTATCTATCTATCTATCTATCTATCTATCTGTCTGTCTCTATCTGTCTGTCTATCTATCTGTGGCTGTCTGTCTGTCTATCTCTCTATCTATCTATCTATCTATCTATATGTCTGTCTAGCTATCTATCTGTCTGTCTATCTATGTATCTCTCTCTGTCTGTCTCTATCTATCTATCTATCTATCTATCTCTCTCTCTCTGCCTGTCTCTATCTATCTGTCTGTCTATCTGTTTATAATTTTATCTATCATTATATCGATCCATCTGTCTATTTGTAAATTATGGTGTATTCTAAATATACATTACATATGTACATTTGTCTATATATTGAATATATATAGCAATAGAAATATTTGATAGTTTATATATAGAATTTATATTTTATATATAAAAAAAATGTTTCAAAAATATATATAGTTAAAATATTAGTCAAAATATTAATATTTTAATAAAAAAAACTACATATTTGTTAAATACACTATAATATATATATATATATATATATATATATATATATATATATATATATATATATATGTGTGTGTGTGTATATATATATATATATATTCACTCTTTCCTTTTTGGCTAAATTCCTGTTCTGCTGCTTGAATTGACAGGAGTGCACGAAGGATGTGGAGTGTTGTGGAGATCAGTTGTGTGTGTGGGGTGTCTGCGCTCAGAACAGAACCCAAGGCCAGTCAGGAACCATCTGCCAGTACCAGAGCGACTGCAGTCCTCAACACTGCTGCGCCTTCCACAAAGGTTCACACTCTTTGTTCAGATCATCATTGTTTTACATGTGGAATAATTCAGATTTTTATGATGGATTTTCATGTTTTAAGATTTAAAGTCTGAGACAATGGTAACTAAAATTATAAATAAAATGCATTTTAAAAGTAGCCAAAAAAAAAAGTAAAAGTTAACTAAAAAGTTTTAATAAAAATCAACCATTGGGACATAAAAGTGCCTGTATAAACAAGCATATTAGATATCAATAAGCAGCTGGTTATATAGCAAAACATCTGAAAAATACCCCATTTAACTGGGCCTCTCAGATTTCCCTGCAAAGTACTAAATAATTGCTTCCTTGAATTTGGAATCGCACTCCTTGCTCACTTGGTTTACAATGTTCCTCAGTTTTCTTGCCATTGCCAAATATGCATTAATCACACACAAGATACAAACCAACTAGTCTCTTTTCCTCCCACGCTACTTCTCTTAATATTCCAGTTTTTTTTTTTTGTCTTCAGCCTTGCTTTTCCCTGTGTGCCGTCCCAAGCCACAGGAAGGCCAGGGCTGCCACAGTCACCCCAATCAGCTGATGGATCTGTTACTGTGGGACGAGGAGGGACCGCAGGAGCACTGCCCCTGTGCTACAGGCCTGCACTGCCAGCCTCTCAAGTGAGAAGATTTCATCATTCTGTGCATGTGTCTAGTTGATGTGTTACACACAGCTCGAGAGGCTTGCCAAGAAAATAATGCATTTTTACATAGACGTCTATTTTATAATCGTAATCAAGCCAGCCAATTAAAATGCTGGTAAGAAAAATCTTTTAGATATTTTAGTGTGCAGCATGAACCAGATGGTTTGTGGGCACTATGAAATTTATATTTTTGTGTTTATATATGATATATATAGATCTTTTTTTTTTTTTCAAAGAACAAAATATATATTTAAACATTGACATTTTTTATAAATGCATACATGTAAATTATATATTTAAATGTATATTTATATTTCTTTTCAGAGAATAAAGACTCAAATGTATCTGTTGTTTTATATTACAGGAATAAATCAGTGTGTGTAGATGAGAGGAATGCTTCTGGAGAAGGAAATGCTGACTGATTGTTCCCAGTGAAACTGAATTTTCATCATTATTGGAATCTGTAATTTTGTCTTTTTTTTGTAACCTAAAAGTGCCTTCTTTCTCGTCCTAATTTATTGGAAGAGCTTTAATGAATAACTTAGTTTTTTTTGGTGTGATTTGTATGCCACTAGCACCAACAACAAATAGAATTACAGAGATAATGTTTTTTAAAAAAGTAGAATATTTTGAGAATATTATACATATATATATATATATATAATGACGTTGTTCTGAATATGTGGACATAGCTGGGCATTATATTCCTTCCAAATAAATATGATTTCTGGACATTTTTGTCAGAGCAAATGTTTAAAAGCAAAATCTGAATTTAAATCGCTTATTGAAATGTGAACAGCAGATGACAGTGTTGAGGTTTGGTAGATATGGATGAGGCTTACTTTCACACAAATGTGAATCGGTGAGGGTTTTACAGTCCAGCTCATCAACTATTATAAAAGCTTTATCATAAAAAAAAAAAAAAACTTGTTCAGCAAGTTGCACTTAAGTACCACAAAACAATTAGCCAATTATGACTCGTTAAACTGAAAAACAAGTTCACATAGTTTATTCTCTTGGATCACAAACGAAAGGCACCCATAGATTTTTAACCCTCCACTGACATTTTAATGTGGCATTTACAATTGTCCCAGAAAACAGACCGCATAACATTGTGGGGAATGGTTCACTTATTTCTAGATAGTTACAGGATATTTAACAAAAAAATTACATTCAAGACAGACAAAAAGGGAAACAATCTACATTTGTCCCATCAAGGCCCGACTTCAGCTTGATCTTAAGGAAGAAAATGTTAATATTATCGTTATAAAATACTGTGGGGAAATGAAACACGAGGTGACCTGACACACACACACACACAAAAGAAACCCAATGAAGCTTAATTTTACCCAATACAAAAAAAACTACAAAGATCATTTGAATATTATAGGGGGAGGAGCTCTCTCTCTCTCGCTCTCTCTCTATATATAATTTTTACCCTATTTTGGGATAAACAACAATACACAAAACTTGTTTTCAAAATCATTATTCCACTCAAACTCCCACATAAAATTATGGATCCTCACAGAAGTGCTAAAATGAAGGCAAGGTTTTTTTTTTCTCTCTTTTTTTTATGTTAATAGAAAAGACAGAATAGTTTCACACAGTTAATAACAATATCCACCAACTAGCGCTTCCTGGTATGATATTTAGCTGTGCAAAGAGATTGGCTTTTTAAGACAAACATAACTTGACATTGTGATCTGAAGCACGTGTGATCATAAAAGTAGTCTATACGGTGCATTTACTGTAACGTTACATCTCTTCCTTTCGCGTCATAAACAATCACTTCCTATTTATTTCAAACATGAAAAATACTTGGTAGCAGACAATGTTAAATTACAGTGCTTTATCTAAATAGAACGATTTAGAAAACATACATCCATTATATCTTTCACATGACTTCAACATTCAGACAGTTCACTAAATAATTCGGGTGAAAAAAAGGAAGAACAATGATTATTTACCCTCCTCTGATACGAACGTGATCGAAGTGCTAAAGAACGTAAAGATGGTTAATTAGCTGAATTACCTGAACACAAATAAATTATGGCAAGAGATAATCTTTGCACTTTATTTTTGAAACACGAGCGGAACGAACCTGTAAATTGTTTGTATACGGCCGTTGACGTAAAACGTTTAAACGTCTAAACATTTACGAACTGTCGATTCAATCGGATCTGCTCACGTTTATTAATAAGCCTCATTAAAGGCAACAGGTTTACGCAGGTGAACGAACTGAGGCTTGCTTTTTCTAGCATTTCTGGGAAAAACATTTTTTTTTACGTTTATTAATAACATAGAAATTTGGACTAAAAGTGGTTGATTGCTTTCACAAAAACGTCAAGTAGGACATAAAAAAATGTGTTTCAAGATGACATTTTGGTATTGACTGAAGAAAAGATTGTGAAGACAAACATAAGGCCGGGATGCTTATTATTTGTTGACGCATCAATAACTTTAGTCTCAAAGATGGTGAGAGGTATCGGAAAGAAGTAAGGCAGAAGACAAGAATCGAACAAAGACATCGGGCACATGATGAAGGTTATTTTTGAATTGTAGGCACAGAGCTGAGACAAAGCCATTTCTCTCTTTTTTTTTCTCTCTCTCCTTGTGCTTCGTTGATTACAGATAGAAAGGGGCCAATGGTGCCAACAAGAATAAGCAGGTATATAAACCATAATAAGCAAGAGTCGCCCACAACCTGTTTGCGTTCAGGAGGTGGCACAGGTACAGTAAGTGCTCAAACGCACTCTCATTGTGCTGAGAGAGCTTCATAGACCTCAAGCCCTGACAATCCATGCTTTCTATATAGCAGTTGAGTGCACTGGCACCCTGTGATGTTGAGGGCGCATTTGTGCAGGAAGGGAGGACAGCGGATACTACGCTTGACCCTCAGAGTCTGGAGTATCACAAAGCAGAAATGTGTGCATAGCCGTCGGGAGAGAGGGGAGGGAAAGGACAGCTGGGGTGGATTCAGTATCTCATGGTGCTGGAGGCTCTGAAATAGGAGAGGAACTTGAAGCACAAGCTGACGACGAAGTACCAGATGTTTCTGGCCATCTGCGAACGGGCGATGAAAATGCGCCAGATTAAGACTACCAAAATGGTGTTGAAAGTGTAGCGAATGTTCCGCAGCCTACAGGAAAAGAAAACAAAGACAAATTGACAAAAAATTAAAAGTTTCACATGATCCTTCAGAAATCATTCTAAAATGCCAATTAGTTGCTCAAGAAACATTTCTGATTATTATCAAATGTTGAAAACAGTTTTTGTTGCATGATACACTACCATTCAATGTTTTGCAGTAAGATTAAAAAAGCAAGAAATCAATCACTTCTATTCAGTAAGGATGCATTAAACAGATTAAAAGTGACAGTAAATACATTTCTAATGTTGCAAAAGAACAATTTCATATAAATGCTGTTCTTTTGAATTTTCACTTTAAAGAATCCTTTTAACATTTGATTAGTTTTTAACATTGATAAGAACTATATTAATAATTTCATACGAATAATAATTGATAACAATTGCGCAAATTCAGCATATGACATGTGACACTGAAGACTAGAATTTTTATTTAACCCTCTGGAGTCTAAGGGTCTTTTTGGGGCCTGGAGAAGTTTTGTCATGCCCTGACATTTGTGCTTTTTTCAGTTTCTTATACAAATCTAAATGGCTAATGTCTAATCTCACTGTAATCAGCACAAACTGGGCTATAATAATATGTGAAATGCATGTATGTACATGATTGTATTTTTGAGAAAAAAAATATTATGCGTGGTTAGTGAAAAACAAAAAATGTTAAAACACTTGAATAAGGCCATAAAACACATACAGAACATTGGTTCCTGGGATTTTTGAGAACTGGAGCTTGTAGCCTAGAATTTTTCTTTTCTAAGTTATGTGAAAATCATCTTGTTTACTCACTCACAGAAAACAATATATTGAATTAAATTTTCTAAGACACTTTTTGTTGGTAAAAGTCATATGCGAGTAGGCGTCAACTATCATGAATATCATTGTGATTTACACCTGAGAAGACAAAGGCCCGCATAATGAGCTGCATAATGAGCCTCTCAGTCAGCTGTGTCACTGAGAGGGAAGAGTTACAAGAAAGAATGTGAGAACAAAATAAATGTATATAATTTTATGTTTGTAGTTTATTTAGAATATATTTAATTATCCCACAGCATAATTTAATATCAGAGGTGGGTAGTAACGAGTTACATTTACTTCGTTACATTTACTTGAGTAATTTTTTGGGGTAACTAATACTTTTTCGGAGTATATTTAAAGATGGGTACTTTATACTCTTACTTGAGTAAATTTTTGGGGGAAAATCTGTACTTTTACTCCGTTACTGTGGGCGATGCACCTCTCGTTACTTTATCTTAATGCAATAAATGCTTCAGTTTATTCCAAACACGCTGTCTACTTTTCACTGGGCAGTCGGAGTTGTAACGTTTAAGAACAGAAAGAGCGTTGAAAACGTGGCTGGAACTGCACTGAATTGAAAGCAAATCTGCAAAGGATATTATTTGCTAGCGATGGAGATCCTTATTAGATGAACACCGCGTGTGCTGTCTACTGTTCTACAGGTAATAACTTGGGCTACATTCGATTACAGCACACGATACCACTGTGACATTATCTTGTTGTACGTGTGTGGCTTATAACAGAGGGGAGTCGAGTTGAATGCAGCTTCCAAAAGACAAAAAATAGCCGATTAAGATTTTAATACAATCACAACGGTGCGAGTACGTTCAGCAAGTCATATCATCATCAGCTGCTAAATTCAGATCTGTGATCGCTTGCTGGCGCTGAGCCAGAGATAGATGCGTTTTTACAGCGCTGCACATTATAACCAATCACACACGATTCTTTTGAGCTTATTAAAGCATTGGCCAATCAGAGGTGTTCAGATGAGTCATCGCTAAAATGCCGGTGCTTCCTTCACTCGATCACTGACTGAATACCTCTTTCTGGCGAATTCTCTCGTCAGAAACAACAAAGTGCAGATGTGTGTACGAATCTTTAATTAAGATATTGATTTCACAGTGTTAGCAGTTTCAGTGATTTTAATGGGAGTTTCTGAGAGTGATTGAAATCTAGACTGTCAGTGAAAATGATCTTTAATAATGTAAATGTTATTTGCTCTCTTTCTGAACAATGAAAGATTAGTAGCAATATTTATATCACATTAACTTTCAATGTTAAATTCACATTTAATATAAAGTAAGTCGTATTAAAAATATGTTATGGCATGACACCTATATCTGTTACTTAAGTAAACAGACTGGGTTTTATAATAAATTACATAAATTGGAGTAAAGGCTGATGAAATATATACATTTATACACGCACACATACATTACATACATTTTATCTATATATCTAAATAAAAATAGGCTCAGTATATATGACCCAAAGTAACTAGTAACTAACTACTTGAGTAGATTTTTTATCCGATACTCTTTTACTCTTACTCAAGTAACTATTCAAGACTAGTACTTTTACTTGAGTAAATATTTCTAGAAGTACTTTTACTTTTACTTGAGTACAGTTTTTGGGTACTCTATCCACCTCTGTTTAATATCCACTTGGGGGAGCAGTTAAACAGTTTATTAGGAACAATCAAAGCTGACTTTCAAACTATTTTTTTGCATCATTACTCAAGTCACACAATCCTTCAGAAATCCTTTTAACAATCTTATTTTCTACAAAAAACATTTATTGTTATTATTATTATCATTATCATTATTATTATTATTAATGTTGAAAAGAGCTGAGAATATTTTTCAGTTTTTTTAGGGGGAATAAATTGAAAGAACAGCATTGTTTTTACATTTGTTACAGTTATCTATTTGTTACATTTATATTATTTACATCTAGCTTTTGAATGGTATAGTATTGTATATTGTTATTGAAACTTCATAATATTTCACTAGATTATACATTTAGTCAGGAATTATAGTTTGGAAAAAGTCTAACTAGTAAAATGTTTACACGTTATGTGAAAACTAGTACAAGTATATAAATAAATAAAAGGAGACTTACTCATGTTTATGATCTCTGCTGAATAAAGTGCTTCATTCTTTTTTTTCTGAGGAAATTCATTTCTCAAATCCTCAACCACATCGCATCTTTTGGGGTGAATTAGGTCTTATTCCTGTCATCGCGAAGCAAACAGTAAAATAAAAGAACTTGAAGAACAGTCTCGCTGCTTTTTCTTCTGTTATGGGCGTATTCAAACCGCGCGCTTCAGTTTGAATCTGAATAGCGTGTTCGGCGCGGGGGCGTGGTCACATTAGATATAATGAAGGGAGACGTGAAAAACGAACATTGCGTTGTTTTCATATGGATTACTTTATCACAGAATATTTGTTTTCGGCGGCACTTGTTGAGTTTAAAAGTAGACATGTCAAGCTTTCTATAGATATCTCTCTCATGTCTCTTCGTTGAGTATTCACGGAGTTACAATTCATTTTAATGACGTGTTTGTAAATGGAGATCAGCGCAGACAAAGGCTGCAGACAGCACACCTTGTTTGTTATCTTTATTTTATAAGTGCACAAAGTTGTGTTGTTATGTCTGTATCCAAAAAAAGTAGACACTTTACAGATTCGATTGATGTATTGCTCTTATCTGTACGATTAAAACTGAAAGTGTAATTTAAGTTCTTTTCGGGGTTATCAAGAGCAAATGACTCATAACGCGTATATGCGTTAATCGACTCCAGAGGGTTAATATGCTAAATGTCACATATGTCAATGGCAAATAAATGGCATCTATTCGCAGCGTCCAAACATCATTCATGTCTCTGTCCCACATGAATGCCACAGAGTTGAGAAGTTAAATATGACGGCGCAGCAGCTAAACTATTTGTCTAATATTTATCCTGAAGGTAACCTGGACAACTTCAATACTTACTTGTTTAAGTGTTTGCGTGCCGCTGGGAGTCCTGACAACTCTTCATTGAGAACATACTTTTTAGTGCCCATGCAGTAATTCTCCATGTATTCTGCCCAGTGTAACTGCCTGACGTCAATGTTAAATGCCTGAGCAAGAAAAAGAAGACTTCAGGCATTGATAAAAGTCAGCGCCATGAGCCATTTGAATGAAAGATTCATTGAAAACACATTTTAAGTGACATGATACAGAATCACAGATGCGACTCATTTAACTGTGCCAATGGCAGACTGTGAGTGTATTAATACATGAACACACACACACACCTTCTTGTCCTCAGATCCCATCTGGTTCATGAGCATGGTAACGTTGTCTGTGTTCCACACCCACGAATGGCTCGTGAAGTACTCCAGCACCATCATGGCCTTGTGCAACCGACTGATTGTCTTCATCATCCTGTGTCACCACGGAAACAACGCAGGGAGCGAGTGGGAGAAAAGGAGAGACATGAGCATTAGCTTTAGATGAGCTTTGATGGGGGCTGGATGTGTAGTCTGTGTCTTTTTTCTCCTCTCGTTTAATCCTCAAAAGGGCAAGCGGTTTAATAAGAGCAGATGGTAACAGACTACGACAGTAGTTTGAAGAAACCACAGATTGTAAATTACTTAAAGTTTAGTGATAGCAACAAAACATTTAATTCTATGCAATGTTATTAAAACCTGCATAAAAAAGCAGGTTATTTAGTGAAGCCCATTTCTGCCTCATAGTAAAAAATGTGATATAAAGCTTAAAATATGAAATATCCACAATGTTTTATATCATCAATCAATTACGGGAAATAAAGCTGCAATTGCAAGATATTAATTTGCACTGTGAGAGAAAGTCATAAATACAAGAAATAATTTAGTTTGTTTTTTGTTTTTCTTTTACTTCAAGGCAAAAAAATGGCTTCCGCTGGTTAGTTTTCCCAAATCAAGCAAAATATTTTGGTTTGATTTAGTAAAAAACAAAAACAAAAGAGTGAAATAAAACAAAATTAAACAAATGAAATTAAAAATAAACAAAGGAGAGTAAAATAAACAAAACAATACAAATTAAACAAATTAAATAAATTGAAAAACTAAAAGCAAAAATAAATAAATAAATAAAAACAAACAAACAAAAAAAAAATTTAACAAATAGAATAAAATAAAAAACTAACCAACAAAACAAAAAATAATTATCAAAACGTAAAATAAAATAAAACAAATAAATAAAGACAAAGAAATACTCATCAGTTAGTGAAAAATAATAATTCTCCAACCCATTCATCCTGTGGTGTATTTGATTCAGGTTAGATCCCACTGCAGCACTTTTGAACCACAAACCTTTGGCAAACATGACTGTGGATTCCCATGATTTGGCTGAACAATGATCACACTGTTAAAACCTTGCAGGACCTTGTAGGGAACCTGGGCGCATTTGTGTACTTAAGATTCTTGATTCTTTCTGTGTGGTGCTGTGTGCACCTCTATAAACTCTACCAGACGTACAAGTATGCCAATTTTCAGGCTTTATCTGACAAAGTGCTGTTGAAGTTGAATACAAATGTCCAGAAACGCCCAGTTTCCCCATCAAGATCTCTTATGGGTTGGATAGGGAATGACTACATGCATTGTATTAGAACACCTCACTTTAAAAATCAAATTCAAAACCTTCTCATGGTGTTAAAACCAATCAATTATACAAACACTTGCACCTTAAACCAGATACATATCAGCAATATACAACAAATTAGTTCAATCTGCATGAGCATTAACTAAAATTGAACTGAAGGACCTCAGATTTAAGGTGCATAGCCAGTCGTTTCATCTCCAGGTACCAAACACATCTACTTCCTGCAATTAAAAGCTTTTATGCATGAATGGATAATTGTCAAATATGCATCTAGTGCTTACCTTTTCATTTTTTTTTAATTAGAAGGATGCAACCTTGTAATTTCTATCTTGGTGGTTTAAACCAGAGGCTTTCCAACTGTTTTAATGCCAAGGACCATCTTTTTTGAAAGACCACCTTTTTAAGAGATACAGGCAGCTATATATTTTACGAGTAAAGAAGCATTTACTGTATACATTGTTGTGAGAAAAATAGTAGTACACGCATTGAGACGTATTATAAATTAAGTAATGTTTTTTTTTCTATACTGTCACTGTAAAAACTACATTTTACATTGAGAATAAAATCATATTTCACGAAAGTGAGAAACTGAGAAAAACAGAAAGAAAAAAAAAGTCAAAAATTTCTCGAGATAACTCTGAAAATAAAATGCAGAGAATAACACTTGTGACAGTGTTAAACTGCATCTGCAGGGACATAGGCATAGGTTACTTGAAATGTAAGGATTTTATTCATAATATTTTATTTTGACATTTTTTCTAGAAATTGAACGAGTTAAATTTCGCATTCTTCAGTAATGACTTATCTCAAGATGGTTTTATGTTTTTCTTATTGCTTGGCCCTATAGTAAGTTATATAAAGAGATCAATAGAAATATTTTTAATTTAACATTATACTTTTTTTATACAGATTTCCGAATAGTCTTTAGAAAACAATCAAAATCTGTAAAATATTTAAAAAATGCCAAATTAAAACACATATATTGCCAATAAAACACATGTTGCCATAAGTTTAACTTTTGTGGGAAAAAAATAAAATAATGTACAATTAAAATAGATTTCTAAATTATTATAAAATGTATAAACAATTGTATAATTTAGTATATAGTCCCGGACTAAAGTTTGAAAACCACTGAGTTAAAGCAATTCTTAGAGCAGAGAGTTTGGTACCTGGCCCCATTATTTATGAGTGCTGTTCTCTGATTAGTTTGGCTTTTTGGATGGAAAATATTAGTGCGTACAGTCCATATTTGATCTGAGCTGAGCACTCTGACCTGCTTAATGAGTTAAGGCTGTGTTAACCAAACTATCATTCCCAACGTCCACTATGTATTCATGTGCTACAAGAGCAGACCTCTCTTGAAGACTTAATGGCATGGCTCAGAAGAAAAAAAAACGAAAGATGGTATTATGGTATGGATCCATCTCCTTTTCCACAAAAAAAGCGTGCAGGACTCCATGCACTTTATGGAAGCCCAGCAGCAGCGTTTGTCCGATGCCATGAAGTCGAGCAGATGGCCAGGCTGGGCGGTTCCTTCCCAGCCGGCCTGCGGGCCATGCCACACCACGCACCCAACACCCAGTGCTGGAGGTGAGGGAGGGGAGGAGGTAGGACAAAGGGGTGGAGAAGCAGGTACTGAAGACCTTACCGGGGCTTCTGACCCGTCAACATGAGAAACCCGTCATACAGCAGGGCAGGAAGGGTGTGACTCACTGTGGTCCAGTATTGATTGGTAAAAGGGTTGGATCGCAGGTTAACATTGGGGCGTCTGAAAGCCTGTTCTAAGGGGTTGGTCTTGAAGGTCATGTTTATGCAGTACTCTGTGGAGAAGAATACAGGCATACAACATACAAGAGCATTTTAAACACATAGCTGCACAACACACATGGATAAGCACACACACACGTGGACGGGAAGCATGCAGAACCCAGTCTCTGAGTGGGTTATGCATCCTTGCCCAAGACACGGAGAGCGACACGTGACGGCTAGACTGAGCGGGGAAGTGGAAAGGGGCGAAGCAGTCAGATTTACCTGGGCTCTCTTCCTGACATCCTGAGGAAGAGATCATAAAGGAATGCTGGCGCCTTGTGGCTTACAGCAATCCAGTACTGATTGATAAGGTGATTGGTTGTGAGATTTACATTTGGCCGCCTGAATGCCTGCTCGAGGGGGTTCCTCTTGAAAGTGGATATAACATGGTATTCTAAGAGACAAAAAGGGGTTCAACAGTAAACGGCACAGCTGTGCATGACTTGGTTCAGGGTTAAAAAGCAACATTTCGATGGTTTCTTCCATTCATAAGTATTGGGGTCATTTAATTGGCATTATCCAAATACTATAGGGCTGGGCAAAAAAAAAAAAAAGATTTTAAGCCTAAATTTAAAGTCTCACTGTGATGATATGAATATACGAATATCATCTCCAGCTGCTCTGAGAGTCACTTCATTAGCATTTTACCATTTAATTTGAGAAAACTACCCTGATATCACATACACAGTAGCTGCAAGTTCCTCACGGCAACCCGTCAAAATAAAAGTTTAGTTTAACGTGAAGAAACTGTCAAAAATATATTTCTACACAATTTTATCATACTGTATATATATATATATATATATATAGGAAATGTGCAAATGCACTTCTGTCTGTTACATTAAAAATAAAAGCAGTCTGTGACTTGGGCAGGGAAAATATGGGGAGGGCAACCACAAATCTGAACTACAGGTCTGGCCCAGCAGAACGAAAAGAACAAGAACAACAACAAATCCTTACTGTTGAGTTATGTTACTTATAATAGGACTGATCCAACTGCAACACAATGCTGATTATAACCAAATATTGATTTGTATTTTAACTAATTAACTATGGTTGAAATGGTTCCAGAAAATGTAAACAGTAAGACTCATTACACCCTTGTACTGTGGTTCATCTATTATCTCTGATACAAATAGATATAAATATATCCAGTCTGACTGAATTTCAGTCACTCATAGTCAAACCTGTTTTAAGAGTTCACTAGAGGCATGTTTGTTGTCATAACATTAACAACAGCAGCAAAGGTAATGAGACATATTCTCAGAAACGCTTCACTAAAACAGAGTTGCATCATTCAACTTAAATCACAGACCTTAAGGATTTCTCACTGAAACGAGGTTTACAGCTAGAATTGAGTATTGATATATATATATATATATATATATATATATATATATATATATATATATATATATATATACAATAATAATATACAAAATATTAGCAGTTAAAAAAAAGTAACTGTCTGAACTGACACATCAGGTATTCCCAAGAAGACCATTGTACCCCTATAATTATTTAAAGCTGCAGTCCGTACGTTTTGCCTCTTTGTTTGAATCTGTTTGAATTACTTCGCTGCCATGTTCCATTTTTTTATTTAGATTTTGATCTACAGCCAGATATTAAGGTCACAACATGGTGATGAAAAGATATAAAACCAAATATGGTATCACAAAACCACTCATCCACTAATGGTTATCATAACTATTCCTCCCCACCCTACTTCACTTCAGTGGAAACCAGACAGCTATGAAGTTAAGTCTCAAAAATTTAAATCTGAATGCTCAAATCCAAGTTATATCCATTCCCATATAAGAACAAAAGAATGAGCTGGCTAACGCCCGTACTATACCCATACACTTGTTCAAACATGTCAGCGTTCTCACGCTCATTCATTTCATGTGAAAAGTGCTTTGATTTGCAGTCGACAGCACTTGAAGGCCAGTGTGTAGAGATTTGTTTGAAAAAGTGATTCATACCAACTTCACCCCAGTGAAAAGGATTGATCCCGCCCGTCGTGCAGTTGTACACCAACATACTTCTCGGCCTGCGATGGAGACAAACGACACTGTCAGAAAACTGGCGGCATTTATTCCATGACTTTATTTTCCAGTGATCCGTGTGTGAGGGATTTAGTGTGACTGTTGGGTGTTTGTGGTGAATCCGACCTGGCATGTCTCTGGGAACCGGAATACCAGGCAGCGGCCAAAGTGGTGTTTATGACCACATCGACTGGCACGAGGTCAGCGACAGCGTTATTTGAAGCCCTCATTGTTCTTAGAATCCCCTTTCCTGCCTACAACCCCCCAAAAAAGCAGCTTTTTACACGAAGTACCAATAAACAATCATACAAACTGAAATGCCACTGCATTTATATACACTCTAAAAAAAAATCAAAGTGGCCACTCACAGCGATGAATATCCCACTCGGACCGTTGAAATTATCAATCCAGCCCTTTAACAGAGTTGAAAAGAAAGAGTGGTGCTCAAAATTCAGGCAGTATTTTTGTTAATTAGGTGGGAGGATGGAAATGCGCATGCTTACGGGGAACGGCTCCTTCCAGCTGGCTCCTACGATCGAGGGCCTGATGATGGCCACGTTGAGGTTCCCACACTCCTGCTGGATGAGCTGTTCTGCCAAGGCTTTAGTGTACGTGTATGTGTTAGGCCGCTCACCTAACAGCTTTGGCGTCATTAAAGAGACCAGTTTGTCGTCCATCCACCTGTCAGGAAGTTGAGGGAGAGCAAAAATAAACAAATATAAGAAGAGGGTTTCATTTAGCTAATCATTTGTTAATAACCATTGTGTTATTTTCTTATTTCTGAGCTGTTTTGAAGTTACTTATGTTTGTTTGTAAGAATCAGTGTACGTTCAGTATGTTTTAAAGGCACAATATGTATGTTTTCACCGCTAGAGGAAGCATATTCAAAAACAAAGAAAGAAACAAAGGTGTAGCTTGATGACACAGTGACAAATAATTATTTTCCCCACAGTATGCATTATATATACACACACACTTATATTTCAAGATTTTACAGTACACGGCCCCGTACATTTATCCCCTCCATACGGTAAATTTGTCCTGTACCCTTTGCAGAAAAACAGCCCCTCTGTGCTCTTGGGGTCATAGTCATCATTACTCTCCCTCCAAACACGGCGGGACGACCTAATGCCAAAGAGCTGAATTGTGGTCTAATCTGAACACAGCACTTTCTCCCAAGGCTTCTCTGAATCAGGGAGGGATGGGAAGACACGGAAGCTCCAGAACGAGGCTGATTGATGGTTATTTTCTATTTCTCCCATTTCCGAATAATCGCACCAACACTTGTTTCCTTCTCACCAAGCTTCTTGCTGATGTTCTTGTAGGCCATTCAAGTCTTGTGCAGATCTACAATCTGGTCTCTGACATCCTTTGACAGCTCTTTGGTCTTGCCCATGGTGGTGGGAGAGGTTGGAAAGGAAGATACAGATTGTGTGGACAGGTGTCTTAGGCCCCATTTACACTGCATGGTCCAAGTGACCCAATTCCGATTTTTTCCTCTCATGTGGCACAGATCGGATATGACCGGTGAACATGTAAGCAGGAAAAAACCGCATGGATTTTGATTTTCTCAGATCAGATTCAGGCCACATTCATATGTGGTAATAAATCGGTGCATTTGCGTGTGCCATGTAAGCAGACAAATCAGATATTCCCCAGTAAATGCAAGTCGTACGTCATTAAAAAAAGTGACTTCAACTCAGGTGGACACCACCAACTGAGATCACATGACTTATTGGCGCGATGGAGGACAAAGGATACACACAGTGGAGCAATGCGGAGGTTTCATGTCTTTTAAGTCTTTGGGGGCGAAGAGACAGTGCAGGCAAAAATGCAGGGTTGTTACAGAAATAAATCCATGTTTGAAGAAATTTCACGCCGTACAAGACCAATGTTTTGCTGATTTTTTTGTTGACTTTTCAAAATATTGTGAAAAGCAAAACACTGTATAATTTTATTTGAATCAGCATCCATTGTATTTCGTGCTGTTTTACTTCCTTTTCCGGGTCAGAACGTCTACGACTAATCTCTGTTCCACATGGGCACAGAACCAATCTGTGGGAGCCAGAATTCTTGCTGGTTGGTAGGGGATCAAATACTTGTTTCACTCACTGAAAGGAAAATACATTTCTAATCTTTGGTGATATTTTGTTTCTATCTGTTAAAATTAACCTAGCATAAAAAATTACAGACCCTTCATTTCTTTGTAAGTGGGCAAACTTAGAAAATCAGCAGGGGATCAAATAAACATTTTCCCCACTATACACACACACACACACACACACACACACACACACACACATACACACACACACACACACACAGACTAACTGAAAACATAAATAAAAGCTTAATCAAAATATTAACAATTACAATTAGTATATAAATAATACTTGAATAACAGAGTGTAGAAAATGGTCATGAAAACTAAATGACATTAAGTAAACCTCTGGAAAAATCATAAATTAATTACCAGTGCTAATTATCTAGCATTCTGGCAATGAGTGCTTGTTTATGCATGGTCTCTAACTGGGAAAGCATTGTTAAATTTGTAACAAAGGCTTTATGTGTGAAAGCAGCCATTGTCAAACATAGAGAACATGTTAAGTACTATACAGGTCCTTGACATTCATTTATTAATCAGTAAAGATCAGGCTTTAGAATTTAGTATGATGAGGAAGGGGACTCCAGCATCAAAGAATGTTTCGGAGAGCCTAGACTTACTCAAGTGTGTCTATGAGCTTCCTGTAATCGACAGGTGGTGGATAGACCAGCTCTTCAATGAGCTCGCGGTCACAGTGGGCGTAGGCTGTGGACACGTGGATAAACACCTCCAAATGCTTCATTCTGTGAGCCAAGTTAACCATCTTCTGTGTGGCCAGCACATTCAACTGCATGGCATCTCTACAGCAGAGGGACAGAAAAAAAAACTCTGAGCTGCAGTCACTCTGCAGAAGCACGAGCAGATCTGATCAACTTAAAGATAGACTTACTACAAATTGTACAAAACCACCTAACAGAAAAAAACTGATCTAATCACAATAACTCAGCAGTTAATGTAGTTTTAAAATGTCAATTTACAGACATCAGAACGGAAAGTTAAGGAAATAGATCATGTAAATGGCATAAAATGTGCATTTATGTCTCTCTGGTGCAGTGGTGCATTACGTGGGCGCTGTGAAAGAGAAATAAAGTCAGGTGAAGAATGCGTGAACACCTCTGAAATGTTTGTGCACGCACAGCCTGCAGTGCTTCATTCCACACTCACTTTAAACCATACACAAGGCTTCAGCATGCATTTTGAACACATAGTGTTCTAGATTCATCTGATAAATTACACAGTGACAAGATTTTGGGCAGAAATATACTACTAATGCAAAATCTATTTTTTAACATTATAATAATATAGTATTTAAAATGAAAACAATAACAATGACAGTACTTTGCCATTACTACTACTATTATTAATAAGGTTATAATTTTATTGCACTTTAATAATAGAATTATTATTTTTAATATTGTTAACGGAAATAGTAATACATTCATTTTATCATGTATTATTTGCATTTATTTATTACAATTATAATAAAATATTATACATTTTTATATTATAATAGTAATAATAAAAACAATAAGGAAGATAAAAATAATGACTACTATTACACACAATTTCTAATATTAATAATAATACATTTCGTTATTATTATTATTAATGCAATCCGTAATAGATGTATTGCATCATTAATAATCATATTATAAGCATTTCCAATAATAGTTATTATAATAGTATTAATAAAAACAATAGTAGTAATAAAACAATAGTGACAGTATTATTATAACCATTAAAACCACTAATACTATTAATAATCTTGATAATAATAATACAGTGATTTTTATATTTGTGACTATGACTTGTATTAATGGAAGAAAATTGTGAGCGAAAAATTTATTATTAGCAGCATTTGAATTATTATTATTATATCATAATTGTACCATTACTAAAATAATTATTGTTTTTATTAAGGCTATTAAATAAATGTAAAAAACCATGCATTTTATTGTATTATCCAGGTTTATTCTGAATACATGATTTAAAGCTAAATGAAAGAAGGCTAATTGGAATTAGGAGTTAACGGTCTTTATCTCAACAGCCCTTATGAAATGGATTGAATATGTTGCAGTATGAAATGAAGAAATGACTCAATCGACGTGTTATAAAGAACACTCCTTGCTTCCTGTGATATAACCACCTAAATAATCAGAAGCATCTAAACTCACAGCTGTGGATAAAGCTTTGTGTCATCCTTTGGGTGGAGATTACAGCTTACTTCAGAGGCTCGTTGAAGCGGATGGTGGCAGCGCAATGAAACACTATGTTAATGCAGCCCGTAAGAGTCTCCTGGTCTTCTGTGTTCAGGTCCAGATCTGGCTGTGTCAGGTCACTGTTGACCGCCACGATCTTCTCTGCGAAATCGGGCTGCTCCTCTCGCAGTCTGTCGAAAAGCTGCAACATTCAAAGACTCAAGATTACTTTCCCCATAATCAGATATCACAGTCTGGCCAAGCACTACAGTAAACGCATATGAATTCCAGTCAGCCTGTCAGGCACTATCAATATAATCTAGAGAAGGCCAGAAATGTGCATACAATATAACTGTGTAAAGAGCAAATATAGGGAGAGAAGATCTATCAGCGCAATCTGGAGCATTCAAAGCATCTTGAAAGTCACTGCAAATATAACACATGATCTGAATAGTGCATCTGTGGCCTAATAATAAATCCCATAAGAAGTTTTAAATAGTACGAAAAGATCAAAGACATATGCTGTACTTTAGGCATTGAATTCAGCTGCATTAAGAGAATTCAGAAGCTGAAAACTACTCCTCCAGACCTGCACTTGCTCACCTTGCAGTTGATCATGTCAGCAATACGGGCTTTGGGCGCCTGTCCTGCTTTGGGCCGGACAAGCACATAGGCAGCTTTGACACCGGGACAAGAGCGTAGCAGCTTCTCCAGAAGTACTTTCCCCATAAAGCCTGTGGCCCCTGTGATAAGAACATTTTTTCCCTCGTAGTACTCTGGAATGGTGACCATCCTGAGTGCACCTTCCTTCCTCTTTTACACCCCTGAAAAACACACAGTCACACAGTCTCACACTGCAAATACACACACATTTCACAATGGATCTCACTCTTCAGAAATTGTACCGTTTCATCAGTATGCAGAAAATATTTCAGTAACACATCACTTCCTTCCTTTCCTGCCAAGACCTCAGTCCACAACTGCTGCTAAACAATCAAATCTTAACTTTATATAAATGTGTAATGCTTTCTTAAGAACTGGTGTTGTATTACTTACTCTCCTGGACCACAGCTGGATTTTGCCTAGCTGGGTCAATAAAAGTGCTCCTACATGGCATTAAGGTGCATCGACCGCAAAAAGCTTTACGTATCACTAAATGATCGGACAAATTAAAAGGCATAGTAAAAATGACAACAGTATAAACAGGTTTATTATTCTTATCTCTTGTCCACTGATAACAAGCCAATACAGCTCATTCACAGCAGATACTGGGTTAATATGTAATAAAATAAGAGATAAAGAGTTTTCCTACTTAAGACTTCTACTTAACCTAGAAACTAGACGTCTAGATTTGTTTTTATAAAGTAATTAATACTTTTATTCAGCATGATGCATTAAATTAATCAAAAGTGACAGTAATAAATACTGTTGCTTTAAACTTTCTATTGAAGAAAATTAACAAAATATGTAGAGGCATAGCGGTTTCCAACACTGATATAATTTGATGATAATAAGAAATGTTTCTTGAACAGCAAATCAGCACATTAGAATGATTTCTGGAAGATCGTGGCACAGAAGACACTACTGAAACTTCAGATTTGCCATCACAGGAATAATCACACTAAAAAGTTATTTTAAAATTTGATAATACTTCTAATATTTCTGTTTTTACTCTAATTTGATCGAATAAATGCAGTTTTGGAAAAACATGAGAGACTTCTTTCAAAAACAGGAAAATAATCTTAATCTAAAAATCTTAGTTTAAAAATAAAATGACAACAAATTGTATGAATTTCAATGTATAACTGCATATACATCATTTTAAAATACAAAGATTTACATTTGGTTATTTTTATCATTTACAATAGACATTTTTAAAATTACATTTCCATGAATTTAAATATTAAATTAATATACAAAAAAAATACTATCTGTCATTGAAAGTTATACAAGTGTTATAATTACACAAAGACAAAACTCAAGACAGCCTTACATTCACACTTGTATCTCATACGACAATTTCACCTGACAAAATAAAAACAAAAACTTAAACTTACAACTAAATGTTTACAACCAAATGTTTATCTTTGCATTTGCAAAGCCTAAAAACGCATGCAAATGATCAAAAAGATACAGGATGTATTCTAATCTGTATTTGACCATTTCTGGGCTCAATTTCACATTTTACACACATTCAACTGAATATATGATGTTTCAATCTCAGCTTGATGCACCCGGCCACATCATATGATCCTTTCCGTAAACTTATCAGGCCACTCAGTATAACAAGCTCCCGCTGGCTTGCGGGAACGCTGGCGATGAGCTGTTTTTACAGCCTCGCATTGTTTGCTGCATAACACTGGTGCCAAGTTCCACAGCTGCATGCACCCCAAACACAGACAGAGTATGCGCACACACACACACACACACACACACTGACACTGCATGGCAACAAATTCTAGGCTGTTTGCTGACTTTCAGGGCACAATCTGTATCAAGTCTCATAAAAACATTCAGTGAAGTGCATGGGTTATTTTGACACACTTGCCTTAAGGGCAAGCAGTCAATCTAGAGCTAATGAATGCTGGTTTAATTGCAGGGGTCAGGTGGATTATTCCAGAAGGCGAGACGCTGTGCAGTGCAATTTCTTTCCAAGAGCCACTCAGCACTTCTGAGACCAAGCACCCAGAGCTGCCTCTGCAGTGACACTGGCATTAAACAGTGTCCAACAACAGAGAGCAAAGCTAAAACGGGAGTTCTGGGACTGTGAGCAAAAGAAATCAGTCCCTATAGAGAAACTGGCATTTTCTAACCCATGAAAACTGATCGCTTGTCCAAAAAATAACAGAGTGGAGAAATAACCATCCTATATGGGGCCATCCGAAATTATCAAGTCTCTTTCATGTACACCACTTGCAAACTGATCCTAGATCCCACATCCTCAGTTTGAAAAATTCATACATCACACGGGCAGCCTGAGGAATTGTACTACTGTAACAAATAAGATGTATGTAAACAAATGCCAACGTAATAACAACAGAGTGACTGTAGTCAGGAGTGCTTTAGCTTAAAAGCTTTCTAGTAAAAACCTAAATAAGAGTATTTAAGGCTAATGGGATTGAATATCCTGTAGGTGCATGGTAAAAGAATTGCACCGACAGATCTCAGTACTGAAGTACACAATCAAAGATACAGTGACAGGGGAAAAAAATGGTGTTGTCACAAGAATGCACTGCCTTTGCGTCTTGTGATCCTCATTAAAACAAAAAACAGTGGGGATGTTCATCCAAATGAAATGGCAGAAATATGCAATTAACTGTTTAGAATCTGGGATACAGACAAAAAATGTTCAAAAATTAAATAAGCCCTTTCAGACTGGTGTTCATTCCTTATGCTGTTTTTGAATATAGGCCCTATATTTAGTAGGCCCTAAATAATAAACACTATTATTATTATAATGGTTCTAAACATGTGTTATAACAAAATAGTTATCATATTTTCATTTATAAATGAGAAAATGAAAATGTGTGTGGTTTTTGTCAGCTCGAATTTAGTATGGGCTTATGAATAAGAACAAACCTTTTAAGTGATCAACCATTCTTGTTTACTTGAAGTATTGAACTCATATTTTCCATTCAATTCTCAGTTTTGAAGTGCAAGACTGCTTTCTCGCTTAAAAAAAACGAATTAGTCTATAGAATGAGTACAGGAGCATTTGACTACATGAATGAGCATGGGTTGGACTTATTTAAGGAATATGCCTTTACCAGTCAATCAGAGTTTCAAGTCCGAACAACACAAGCCAGCTATGAGCTTTTAACAAAGCAAAACTGATTAAACGGACAAATCTCATTGTGAAAAAGGGACCTGATGACTGAATGTAGAGTTTTTTTTTTTTTGGACAAAAATGTATTTTTCGATGACTGACGCTCTGATGTCACATGGACATCTGACACTGTGGAGATCACAGTGTGTACTTTGAAGATGTTTTTATTACCTTTCTGAACATGGACAGTATACCGTACACACAGTTTCAATGGAGGGACAGAAAGCTCTCGGACTAAACCTAAAATATCTTAAACTGTGTTCTGTTCCAAAGATGAACGGAGGTCTTACGGGTTTGGAATGACATGAGGGTGAGTCCTTAATGACATAATATTAATTATTAGGTGAACTAACCCTTTAATGACTCATTTAAAACGCACAAAACGAAACACGCCTGTCGCCATCTACAGATGTAACCCCGCAAGCGCGGAAAGAGTGAATGAACGAATCGAATCGAAGATTCGAGTCACTGGTCTGAATCACAATCGTCTACAAGGCGTGACACATGCTTCACATTTCCTAAGAGGCTCAAGCGCCCTGATCTCTTTTTAGGTTTATTACTTAACTTATAATAGAATTAAAAACATATAGTGAAGATAGTCAATGATCACATAAATGCACACAATTAATAAGGCAATACAGTATAATAAATACTTCATAACTTTACAATAATAATAAAGCACACTGACTGCAATAATAAAAAAAAAAAAAAGTTTAAACGGACGTCCTTATATATTTAATATCAACGGGTTCTTCAAGCGGAAGAAATTATCTTTGTGGTCACCAATATGAGAATTTAGTAAAGAGAAAATTCTCGATACATTTGGTCGTTAAATTACTGTAAAAGCAGCTTAGCATTACTTTCCAGCTGTGCGTCTTTCGGGGAGGATTTCCTACACAGCAGCACTGAAACCCCGCATGCGAAAGTGTGCTAACGGCTAGCATTCACTCTCTAAAACCGTGCAAACTCGATTTTGTGATCATGAATAACAAGGCCACAAAGAATATAACTGAAGCACTCGAACAATTACCTGAGACCTTTAGTATATTCCCAGCGCTGTTTTTTGCGAGGCGATCCTAAGGTGCTCTATCCAGCAGATGGGAAACGCAGTGGGGTTGTAGCTTAGCTTCGCTGGAGAGGAACTGTGATGATGACGGGTTGCCAAATGATGCGTTTCAGGAGAGGACCGACGTCACAACCCATCACGCGCGAGGAATGACGTTCCTTCGTGACAATCCTACGTAGCGTCAAAAGAATAGATGTCGATTCAGTGGATATTCGCTGGTGAGAGTTTGACGGGCTCTGGAAGGAGATCACAGTGTGTACCTACTATTAAAAAATCATCATGGGTTTTAGATTCTTCCTCAGAATAGGATTTTGTCCATAATCCCTCAAGCGCCAATAGTGCCTCTCAAATGTTACTGTAAAACCCAATAACATAAAGAACAATGTAGTAGTGGCGAATATCAGTCCTTAAAATGTGTTGTATGGAATAGATAAAAAGTGGGCTATGGCTAAAAGTTTGTGACCTACAGTATGCTGGATAACCTGAATGTATGTATGAAATGAATGTATGAATGTAACTGAAAGTATGGTTCTCAATATTTGCTAACAGCTTGGCACTTCCCCATATATGAGATCAAATAATCCTGATTTATCCATTACATAGCCTGCAATTTTCTGACCCATTTTAAAGTCACTTACAACATGAATCAGCTCCCAGTGTAACTCTATTACAGGCTTTCACTGAAATCTATTTCTTTTTAAGCTTTTAGACGACCCCCCCCCCCCACCCCCCACCCAGAGTAACTTCCATAATACAGTGAGCAAATCATGTTACTGTTAAATACTGGTACAGAGGTTGTTAAAACAAGACTAAGCTGTGAATCCACATAAAACAAAGAATTTGAGGTTTTTCTGGCTTCTCTTAACTGCTGTACTGTGCTGGTTTCCAGGCAACGGGGCTAAAAGGACTCCTGTTGGATATAACACAACAAAAGATCATTATATTTTACTAGAACTGTTGTGCTGGATTAAATTTGCATGGAACAATTGACAGTTGTTTTTAAACCAGTGGCGAGGCTACACAAGGGCCAGGTTGGCACTGGTCCACCCATTTATATCATCTGCGATAATATCATAATTGTTGTTTTAACGATGTGTGATTTGACATCATCGAGTATATCGCAAAAAACCTAACAAAAACACATCTACACAGAGTGTTGGCATACATTAGGCCTACATGATTTATAGTTAGGTTAATGTGCGTACGCGTTCTTTCACTGCATGATTTGGTCTATTAAAGTGTATGTTAAATCTGGGGCTGTCGCCAATCTTTGACCTCAAAGGGGTTAAGAATAATAACCAAATTCAAGATAGGGGGGCAGAAAATATAGGCTAGTGAATCAATATCCCACGAAGAGTGTAATTCTTTTTCTCTCCAAACATCAGCGTGATTACAAATGTAATATTATTTATTGAACTGATCAAAAAATCAATAAGTTAATTAAGAAACTTATGTTTTAGACAGCCTGTTTTTGCTCTGTTTCGACAACAAAAATATTTTTTTGCATCTCTGAGCAACATAACAGTGTTTCGTTCCTGAATGAATCAACCGTTTAATTGATTTGGTTCATCGCAATGACTCACTTGTTGATACTGACTTGCTGCCACCTACTGGATTTCACATTTGAAGTATCATTTATTTAGAAAAAATAATTTCAATCATCAGTTTTCAATGTTTTGTGTTTAAAATATCAAAACATTATGCATTTTTAACTGCAGGTGAAAGCCCATTCTATGACTCTCGGAGCTGTCTTGAACATTGTGTAAATACAAAAAATGTCATTTTTGATGCAGCTTCTGTGTTTCCTTTGCATTGCAAAGATTTAGAATTTTGTCAATACTGATTTCATTTGCTTGGTAACAGCCCAAATGTCTTATCATTCTAATTGACTGATTAAATGTAAAAAAATTGACTCAAAAGGTCTGACCAGTATGTCTGTTATATAGCAGCACATTTTGAAGTAAAGAAATATTTTTATTTTCAATTTAGGCGTATATTTTCAGCTCATATTTTTGGCCTTTTGCTTTATCAGCCAAATACCAAAGGCACTGAAGTCCACCCTATTTCACCAAGGTCCACTCACTTGAAAATTGCAGGCCTCTCCACTGGTTCAAACAGCATGAATTTATATCTTTCTCTCTGCCCCAGCTTGTTTGTGGTGATTTGTGGCCTTGGTTGAATAGATTGAACTTGACAAGTCAATTTGTCTAAGATTCTTTTTGCAAGAAGAATTACTTCAGCCTTCAGCTTTTGTTCTCTGCAGACAAAAGCACCAATGTGTTGACAATTTCATGACAGGATACCCATCCTTGCTTGGTTTGGTGTCACCAGTAGTGAGCTTCATACCATCATAGCTACAATTGTCTTTTGTATTTTGTAGAAGAGCTTCCCTACTGTTTACAAGACCTCTGGTTTACTAGACACAGGCAACAGGCAAGGAGTCTTTATTAGGAATTTGCATTTGCATTTCAAACATTAGGAATCTGCAAAATAGATGCATTAAACATATAAATAAATCAGAATACAACAAATAATGTCCATTTCCTTTCAGAAATGTTTGGAATTGGTGAGTATATCCTCTTCAAAGATTTGATTTATGAGAGAAAGAATCTACTTAAACTCCCACTTAAATGAATTCATAAATTGCCTATAGTATCTTCATTCTGTTTCATTATAAATTGTATATTTGTTAAATTTTGAATGTGGGTGCACAATTTTAGGTATAAAGTCTGAGAGTGCTAAAAATCCAACCGCTTCCAATAAACCTTTAGATTAAAAGGTCATTCTGGTCCTTGAGGGAAACATCATTGTCAATGGAGGAGCTTTTCTCTTTCAGCTGAATCACAAGTGGCTGTAAAATCTTTTTTCTGCTGATGCTGCTTGTAACCTGCAGAAAAATGAGACAAACACAAAATATTTAAGTATTCTATTGTCAAATTATATCATTAATGTCAGCAGACTGAAAACTGTCACAGAAAATATCTCAGTATAACATTTACAGTTCATTTATGTAACGTTAGATGCTTACCATGCAGTCTTCTGTTCAACACGCCCCTTTCCTGTGTGAAGTTAATGAGTAACCAAAATACCCCATTTGTCAAAAAGACCACCCCTCCATCCCTTCTATAAATACCCTGATCTTAGTCTTTAACATCAGACGTCACACAATGTCTGAATTATCCTACAGGACCTTTGCTGGTTTTCTCATCTTGTTGGGTTGTCTTGGAATGACCTTTGCTGTTCATGCTAGTGGTAAGAAAATGTTTAATTAATCTGTATGGGAACAAGTCACAGATTAATGACAGAGTTTTGTCCTGCCATACCCAGATGCAAAATGTGGATCTAATAAGGCAAGAGGCATCCTTGACCGTTCTTTGAGGGTTATTGGAGGATCAGAGGCCAGGCGAGGTTCCCATCCGTGGTTGGCACGTATCTGTTCAACCGTATTATTTGCAAAATAAACTAATGCAGTACTACAGTTTTTACTTCCCAAAAAACATTGAAGTATATGTCAGTATGAAAAATTCATCTACAGGTGTCTCTTAGGATCAGAGGGTCGCATTTCTGTGCTGCAGCGATCTTGACAGACCACTGGCTCTTGACTGCTGCTCATTGCTTTGCAAGTGTATCCAAGTAGGTCCAGTCAATTTAACCATAGCTAATCATAACTTTTCACTCTGCTTCAGTGACTTTCTCTCAAATATAACTGCCCGCCCTAGGGACTTCCTGCACAAAATTGAGGCTGTAGCAGGTGATTTCAACCAAAGAGAAGTTGACAGAGGGGAGCAGAACTTCCAAGTAAAGACTGTAAAGTTCCATGAAAAATATCAACACTCCTCTCCCATGACTTACGACATCGCTCTGCTTGAGATCAAAGGACGCATTCACTTTGGCAAGTCATTCTGTGAGATTACCACAACCTATGCATTTATAGTTTTAGAAAGATTTTTTAGAGATAAACATAATGCGTGTGCTTTCTAGGGGGTTTTATTAAGCCTGTTTGCCTGCCTTACCCTGGTGAGAGGTTTCCACCCAAGACCATGTGTGTTGTTGGTGGATGGGGTCGTATTACTGAGAGTGAGAAGTCATTTGAACAACATTGAAATAACAATTAGTACTTGAAAGAAAGATCTCAAATATCTAAAATAATTACTAGGATAAAGGTGAAGAGGTCTTTCTTTTCTTTAGAAGGGCCACTTTCTTCAGTTCTTCAGGAGGTGCAACTGAACCTGTTAGAGCAAAGCAAGTGCAAACATGTCCTACAAACACTTAGACCTGGACAGAAGATCTTTACAGTCCTGTGTGCTGGCCCAGAGAATGGAGGGAGAGATGCCTGCCAAGTAAGTTGACACTAAAGATCAACATTAACTTGTATTAACATTCCGAAAATTATGATTGGGAAAGGTTGGGAAAGATGGCTTTGAGTTCCTCTCTGTCCTCATGTGCTCCAGGGGGATTCTGGGGGTCCCCTCCTCTGCCCGAGAGCAGATGGATGCTGGGTGGCTGTGGGAGTCACATCATGGGGTAAGGGTTGTGGTCGAAGCTGGAATAACAACAAGATCAAACCCTTATCCAGAAGAGGCTCACCTGGAGTATTCACTGATGTCTTATTGTTCCTGTCATGGATCAAGTCTAATCTTAGAAAAGGTGGGTACTGTTGTCGAGTTAAAGCTTCTGACTTGTTTCCAATTCCGTTAGGACTGGTAGTGGTTAATAATCGGGTTCAGTAACTGCACTGCACTTGAGCAAGACCCTTAGCCACAAGTTTCTGTACTGGAAGTCAATTTAAAATAATGACTACTTAAACTCAACATAAGTGCAGACAGGTCCCTGTGTGGTGTACCTGATGGGGTTGTACCTGGAAGTGAAGGCATCATCAAAAATCCAGGTCTCCCAGGTCAAAGCTACAACAACAATGAGTGAGTCACATCTGAAGTATCTTAGATATTTGCAAACCAAAGGTAGCATTGCTTTGCTTTCACAACAGTTTATATTTATATTTTTGCCATAGGATGTGTCTGTGGTCTCTTCGAGTTGCAGCTGGAGAACATATTCTACTGGAGTTCCTGGAGTTTGACCTGGAAAATGATACACAGTGCTACAGCGATCAACTGACTGTTTATGTGGATGAAGACAGGCGAATAGGTGTTAGAAACCATGACTTTGTGGTTGTCCTACCTTCTGTTAGTGGTTTTGAGGTTCTATGTTTACTTGTGACCTTCTTCAACAGGTCGATTCTGTGGTGGTCATCCTCCACCTCCGGTTCTTATTGGAGGTTCCCACAGTCTCACAGTGCAGTTTGTGTCTGATGTAAGCAGCACAGGTGCAGGATTTGCTATCAAATTCAGTGGTGTTGACAAGGACTACAGTTTTGGTGAGTTGAATCTGTCTGACTGGTTTCTCTTGTTGTTGTGCACCAACTCTGAAAAGCCTACAGAACAAAGTTCCTTGAAAGTGACAGCAATGCATGCAGAAATCTGTAAAGAAGACAGTACTTTGACAATGCAGAATGAGTTGTTCAGCTGTATAGTACCAATCACCATGCATTGTATGGATGCTTTGAACAGCATGCTTGCTTACTGTGTACTTGATTAACATATTTGCACAGGCCTGATGATGTTGTTTTCGAGCATTGCCTCATTTACATGTCTGTGTATCCATACAGTCCCATTATTAAAAAACGTTCGACCCTAATTGTGCTCTTCTTAGCAGCACAGGTTGTGCCCAACTGATCTGTTGGTTTCATCACGTGTGTTCATTTCCCCTGTCAGGCTGAGAGGCAAACTAACTTTTCCCCAGTAGAATTCTGTTTTTCGCACTACTGCCGATACGCTCCTCAGAGAGCGGAAAGCTTATCTCAATGGGACTGTTTCCATTGTTACATGTCTGCCAGGGGGCCAACTACCAGTGGTAAGTTCAGAGAAGGTAAGAGCTAGGTTCAAATCACCACCCTGTTCCCCTCAGTATGACCCTTGCCAGACAGAAATGTGACACCGTGTTGCAACGTCATCAACCGGGCTCCATTCCACCAGTTTCTCCTTTTGTGTTTGTGCAGGAGCTGAATGTGGAACAGTGGTGCTATTACAACCCAAGGGGGCTGTGTGGAGCCCCGCCTACCCGCAAGCCTACCGCAACAACACTCTTTGCCGCTGGGTCATCTATGCCCCAGAAGGCCACATAGTCAAGGTATAAACAACTCTTAAGCTCTTGTGTCGGTCCAGTCATTGCCTGGTGTCTCCTCTGTCCAGTCGTGACCTGTCTGTCCGGTCATGAATGCATGCATGCAGTGAGATTGGAAGCTCTGATCGGTTTCACTGCAAGAGAGAATGTGATACTCAATTAGACTCCAAAGACCGACGCCATGACGTCACTGCAGCCATGTAATGCTGGTTGTTTCCTGCTGTTTACAAAGTGCAATGTAAACTGTTTCAAATTAAGAACCTAACTAGATGATACAGATATAGCAGAAAACCAAACTTGACTATGCTATGTGCATAATCATATCACACTGTTTGCTATGCTAACATGCTTATTATAATATAATAGCTTTGCTATGTGCCTTAAAGCTTGACTTTGACGACTTTGACCTTGAGGAGTCAGAGAACTGCAAATATGATTCACTCACAGTGTTTGGAGACATTGATGGCAAGGATGAAATAGGTAAAGTACAAAACAAGATTATTTTTTAAATGTAATATTATGAAATATTATTACAATCTGAAATAGCTGTTTTCTATTTGGATAAATGAAATGTAAGAAATATTTCTTATTGTTATCATGTTTATGGAAAACTTTTTTATTTCAGGCTTCTCTAATGAATAAAACAGCATTTAAAGGGCTAGTTCACCCAAAAATTATCCCATAGTTTACTCACCCTCAAACCACCCTAGTTGTAAATGACTTTCTTCTTTCAGTCAAACACGATCAGAGTTGTATTAAAAAGTCCTGGCTCTTGAAAGCATTATGATGGCAGTGAATGGTGGTGGAAATTTTCTAACAAAATAAAGTGCATCCATCCATCATAAAAAGTACTCCACACGGCTCCAGAGGGTTAATAAAAGCCTTCTGTTGTGAATCAATGTGCTCACGAGAGAGTGGCTTTCTAGCGGGTGACATAGGATGAAGGATTGAGGGTGAGTAATTCATGGGGTATTTTTCTATCCCTTTTAAGATTTTGCACTGCACCATTATAGGAAATATAGTCATCAAGTGCTATGCTCTTTACATTTTTGTGTTTTAAGTGGTTGTATGTGGCGCGAGCATCCCTCCAGCTGTTCTCAGCTATGGTGGCATAATGCTTCTACATTTTAGCACAGACAACACCATCTCCGCCCGTGGTTTCAACACCTCCTTTTCTTTTATCAGGGAAAAAGGTGAGAGTCAACATGAGTGAAGAACAAACTCACAGGAGGTGTTCACATTTCACCCAACCAAGCCTGACCCACATGTCTAAATAGTATGCCACAGCATAAACACGCAAGCTAGTCTAAAAATACGTATGAACAGTAAAGTTAAAAGTTAGAAAACACATAGCAGTCTATGCGCATTTATACATATATTTTACTTTATAAAACTTTATAATAAAAAAAACTAAATAAAGGTTATTTGATATGTTATGTATGATATTATACATCGTGTATGTGTAAAAAAAAATTAATTCAAGGTTTTTAAAAAAAATGTCTCAAATTCATATAAATGCTTCAATTTAACTTTTCCCTTGATTGTTATGTTAGTAATATAATTTATGATTCAAATATTTATATTAAATTAGAAGAGAGGTCGTACCTAACAGTCAGACACCACAAAAATATATTATAATTTTTTATTTTACTATAAATACTATTACAGATAACAATATTACATATTTAATATTTTATATAAAAACACATTCTGCAACAAAGACACAAAGAACCCAACATACTAAGTCTTTCTTTGACACTACTGAGTTTGTAACCAATGATTTCTGAAAAGTGAAATGATGATAAAAATGATTTTGTCATCACAGATCTCAGAGAGACAGCGTTTGAAGATCAGGAGGAGGAAGCAGCTGATGACAACAGAGTTATCTCACCACGTTTGTTGGCTGGTTTGTGCTGCACACACACTTCCTTTTGTCCTTTCTGCTGTCCACAGTCACATAAACTTTTGTTGAGCTCTAAAAGAGACTTCTTGTCTCAGAGGGCCTTAGATAAATCCAGCAGGAGTCAAAAAATGTGTAAAATAAGGCAACACACGTATACCGAGTCACAAAAGAGAATGTGTTTATCTCTGAACACATTGTGAATGTGTATTTGGTTTTTACCGCAAGCATTCATGCACACGTTCCACTGAATTCTCAGCTCCGTATGGAATGCCTGATATCTTTGCTACCTCTGGACTGGACGCCCCAAGGACAACAGAGGATGATGGGAAACTGTTGTGGCACGTGAGCATTAGTTTGGGTGCAGGTTATGAATGCAGTGGGGCGATCATCCAGTTGCAATGGATCCTTACTGATGCACACTGTGTCTATAACCTGTGAGCAACAAACATGCAAGAAATGTTCAAAAGATTACCATTCAAACTTATTAAAAATAGTATATTACCGTTTTCATGAAGATTGATCATTTTTCTGTAGGGAAGAACGATATTTGAGACTTTTATCAGTGACAGCAGGAGGCTCAAAGAAACAGGTGAGATGGACATCGACAGGAAGAATGAGAAAAATTTATGGAATGGAAAGATTTGGATTTGGGATCAAATTCATTCATCTTGTGTCTTAAAGGGATAATTCACCCAAAAATGATTACACAATTACAAAATTACTCCTTTATTACAAATATTTCTTTCTCAGATCCGTGATGTGATTGGAGTACTCGTACATCCTCATTACAGCCCATTGTCTCTTGACTCCAATGTGGCTTTGCTTAAACTGAGCTCTCCGTTAAATCTCAGTGAAAGTACACAGCCTGTCTCTCTACCCTCTGCTGGACAGGAAACCCCACCCTCCCTCCATTGCTGGGCTCCAGCGTGGACTAGCCAAATATGTACGTCACCCGTCTGCCTTCACAAGTTGACCGTTGTGATGGTTACACAACAGTCTGGCTGATATCTGTGTGTGTGTGCAAACATGACATTTCATGACCACTTGTTGAATAAATTGAAAACTGACCTAGTGTTGAACTGTGAGCTTCAAGTGAATGTAATGCCCCCTTTTTTAGCAGGACATGGGCAGTACAGACCTGTGCGGCTAAAAATATCAGTGCTGGAACGAGCAGTGTGTGAACAATGCCACAGAACTAGATTGACACCTAATATTCTATGTGCTGGACTGAGCAGTGGAGCATCATGCATGGTGAGCAACTATAAACTACAATAAAAACCCACTGTTTACTACAAGGAAATGTAATTGAAGAAATGCTGACCTCTAGTGGGTAAGTTTGGTAAGGATTCTTAAAATGCATACTCAGTTACTTAAAGGGATAGTTCATCCAAAAATGGAAATTCTGTTATTAATTACGCACCCTCATGTCATTTCAAACCCATAAGACCTTTGTTCATCTTTGGAACACATATTAAGATATTTCTAATGAAATTTGAGAGCTTACTGACCCTCCATAGTCAGCAACGGAACTGACACATTTAAGGCCCAGAAAGGTAGTAAGGACATCATTAAAATAGTCCATGTGACATCAGTGACAACATCAATAACATGACAGTGACAACATGACAGATGTAGCACATCTGCATTACATTCATGCTGTACAGAACATACTTCACTACAGTAGCTGTTGCAGAATAATTACAAATTTAAAAGAAGTACCTATTAGAGAGAGATGTGATTTCAGTTGCAGCGTATGGCTTTCTTTGAGTACTGTAGGCCTACCAACAAAATGAGATGTTAAACAGCAAAAGCTCTAAAAAGCACAAAAATGTAATGATACAGTATATAAGACCAAATTTTAGGTCATTAATTGCCAATTTGCTAATAAGCATCATTGTAACTTTTTGAATGGCATGAGGGTGGAAGAATAATGGCAGAATTTCCATTTGAAGTCAATGTTGCAACTGTTGATGCGGAAATGCTAATTTTGGTGAATAATAGCTTACATTTGGTACTTTTCTCTGGAATACTGTCTCACTCTAGACTCACTGGCCTGCTGGACCTCTCGTTTGTCTAACAAACACATCTGGTGTTGTTCTGATGGGAGTGAAGGATCGGGGAGAACCGTGTGGTGGAATCCAGAAGTGTGCGGTATATTCCTCAGTACCAGCCATTATGCACTGGATCTCACAGCATTTAGACATGGAGTGAAAACCTCACATATTAACAACCATTTAACATGAATTGTCAGCTGTGAGGTATACATTTATTGTCTACTTACTAGCATTTGTGAAAAGTATATTTTTTTGTAAAATCTTTCTTCTTAAAGTATTCTGAAACATATTTTTTTCCAAATATTAGTTTTTTCTTAAACCAAGATCACCTCTGCTAACTTGAATAAAGCATTTTAAATCTACTTTTAAAAATGTCAGGCATTTCTGTTCCTAATGGCCTTCATCTAACGTACTGTACTTGAGGAGTTTCCTTGACCAATCCCGCTGAATGCGCTGTCATGCAGTGGGGTGATCTCACACCATTCACGCACACACACACACACCAACAACCACAGACAGTGCTCTGTCACTGCCTGCTCATTTGAATATTCTATTCTTATTGGCTGGGGCCACCGAGAGGCCGACTACAATTGGCTGCATTTCATTAAGTCCTTACTCTTCTACTATCAACTGGCCTTGGTGCAAAGGTTGGAATACAGCAAAGAAATTAACCATGAACAAATTCAACCTCACATACGCTGAACCCTGACCATACTAACGGATGCAGTACAGGAAAAAGACTGCAGCATGGATCAAGTTCTAGTGAGTAATTTCTCCCTTTTTAAATTTACAGCACTTTCACAAATTCATTGCTTTGCAAAAAGCAATTAGCACCTTCCCTTTCCTCCCAGTCAGTTTCACAGTTGTCTGTTGATTTTTATTCTGGTTCGAATGATAGCAGTGGAAAGAAGGTGAGAAGTAATTACAGGCAGGTTATCAACTCAATGTTGAATGTAGCACAATATACCAATAGTTTGTAAGTGTTAGTTGCTCTGTATCAAGTTGCTCAAATATTTAAACACACCTACTCTGTTATTATGACTATTTTCACATTTTAGAAAAATAGTTAAGTCATCAAAACAAATGCAAGAAGCATGGGAGTCATGCATTAAAAACAAAAGAAAAAATAATGTATACTATATAATTCATATTATTATTGAAGTTAATATACATTTAAAAACTAGTTACATATATCTTCATACAAATGTAAAAATGTATATTTCAACTACATTTTGTCTACAAAACAATAGAATAATTCTATATTTAGAATATAGAATAATAAAGTCATTAAAATATTGCAAGTATGGGAATTATGCAGTGTTGAAATGTTAAATAATTAAATTATATCAAATAAAATATAACACTGTAGTTCCTGAAAAGAAAGATATGCATTTATAGTTAAAATGTTTAGTATAATTTAACATTAAATTGATATTTATCATTTTGTTGTAACGTGTTTAACATGTACTTTGCAGACAGTCCCTGTTCTAATCGGGATATCTATAGTGGTGATCACGGTCCTGTTCCTCCTCCTAAAACCAGGAGGCTCTAATGAAGGCCGAAAGCAGAGCAAGTTTCCCAAAACCTTGCTGGATCCCAATGCCAAATATCCCTTGCCACTCATAGAGAAAGAGGTCAGTCAGAATTTAAATGGGAACAGAGATTTCTCCTGCAAAGGAAAGCACGAACATTACTGCAACTCATTTGAACTATTTGTATTTGCTTTGCAACAGGAAATCACTCATGACACAAAAAAATTCCGGTTCGGTCTTCCGTCCTCTTCTCACATTCTTGGTCTCCCTATTGGTAGGACATTGCGCTATATATTTATCACGTCAGCAGAATCACCTGACCTTGAAATCTGACACCGTATAATTTCACCTAGTATTTTCTAAGACGGATCTTGTATTCTGTGTCACAGGTCAGCATGTTTACCTTTCTGCAAAGGTAAATGGGAATCTGGCTATTCGTGCATACACACCTGTGTCCAGCGATGAGGACCAGGGATACGTCGATCTAGTTGTAAAGGTGCAATGCAATACATTTTGTGGTTGCAAATGACTGGTTATGTTTTATAGTTGGCTATATACTTCATATGTTTAAAAATTTTATAATAATCATTTTCTTTAAAATCTTATGTCAGGTCTACTATAAAAATACTCACCCAAACTATCCCGATGGAGGCAAGATGTCTCAGTACTTGAATAATATGAAGATTGGAGACACCATTGACTTTAGAGGTCCAAATGGATTATTGGTATACAATGGAAATGGTAAGAAAAAATACAATATAATAGCCTAACATAAGGTTATTATATTGAACACCACTGTTTTGTATGATGCAGTGTATTCAGTCACTAGAGGGCGGTGTGTTATTATTTTAAGATTGCTCTAACAAATGCATGACCTGTATAAACGATGCATTTTAAAATATTTAAATGCTTCATATGCTGAATATATTTCCTTACTTACATGTACAGGGCAGTTTGCTATTCGACCTGATAAAAAATCTGAATCCAAAGTAAGGAAGTTCAGACATGTGGGCATGATTGCTGGAGGAACAGGTAATGATGGACATACTTTGAACGGGCTCCAAAGTACTCTTAGTAGGCCCTCAGGCGTCGCTGCCAAGATAATTAATCAAAATATGTATAAATTGAAGATGACACGTTCATTCTTTCAGGCATCACTCCAATGCTGCAGCTGATCAGGAGTATAACCGCCGATCCTGCTGACAACACCAAGTGCTCTCTTATATTTGCCAATCAGGTCAGTCACATTTATGACGAAACATTGATTAAGCGAACAAATTAAAAAGCAATTCAGTACTGTAAAAAGATATCAATATGCGTATGGAGATTAAACATGGCAAACGAGGTTTTTGACAACGAAATTCGGGGCTTAATGTGACATAGGCCTGCTAATGACAGCCTACAGAATTCTCTTTCTTACTAATTAATTTAGTAAGGTATTTTTTTGCTCCGAAATGTTTTGCTCTTGTGTTGCTTTACAGTAACAACATCTAAATATCCTCAATTAGGTAAATAATATAGAAAATAAAATATACGTTTCATAAATTAGCCAGTTACTTGCATACATTTTTCTCCTCCAAAGAAAATAGTTCCCAACAGGACTGGAGTCCGTTAGTGAGTGGAGCGGAGTGATAGAAATAGCGCTGCATAACCTCTCCGCTCGAGATCCGGTCCGGGTTTTCTATTTTCACTCTTCCCGCTCCAAGTAAACAGGGAGCGAAATGAAACGTTGATGCTTGTAACTTTGAAAAGCTCGTTCCATACTTCAAGACAAAACCTCATACAGCTCCACCTTGTGTGGGACAAAATACTGACGCTCTGACTTCCATAAATCTCTCTTTTCGTAAGACAAACTACGAACTGCTCTCATAGTCTTCACTGAAATACAGTGAAGACGAGCGGAGTGATACAACTGTGAACTAGCGCAACTACGCGCTTTACCAATCAAATCAAATTGAACCAATTATTTCTATTGAAAAGTAGATTAATTTACTTTAGTAACAATAATTAAATGTTTCCCTCATGTTTTAATCAACTACTCATTGTTTTAAAATTGTTATATTTTTGCCTAAAAAAAACATTTCCGCCGGAATAAGCAAAATAAACAATTCAGATATTTTCTGAACACGGACTTAACATCGCAAACCAGTAAACATCTTGATAGATTTCTATATAAACAAGACTTAATATCTTACGAAATTTTTATGTGGTTTCTGAATTATAGTGGAGCATAAGAATAAATATAATTTTCCATTAATAATAAAAATATATATATATATATATATAAGGTGCTCTGATGTTTATTTCTCTGCAAAATGTAATTAAAAGTAAAAAAAAATAATAATTTAGAGGACCCATGATTACTATGAAAACTTTGTGTATATATATATATATATATATATATATATATATATATATATATATATACACACAAAGTTTTCATAGTAATCATGGGTCCTCTAAATTATTATTTTTTTTTACTTTTAATTACATTTTGCAGAGAAATAAACATCAGAGCACCTTCTGTTTGTCAGCTGTGCTTAAAAAAAGTGTGTTTCTCTCTCACAGACGGAGGAGGACATATTGTTACGCAAAGAGCTGGATGAAGTTCACAGAAATCACCCTGATAAACTCAGTCTGTGGTACACACTGGACAAGCCCTCTGAAGGTATATCTAGATGAATACTAATGAGGATGGTTTGACTGGCCTGCAGTAGAGATGAGTGTGAAGGTTTTATGTCTATGTTCTTATGACAGGGTGGAAATACAGCAAAGGGTTTGTTGATGCTGACATGATAAAAGACCATCTCCCCCCTCCGGCCAATGATGTGCTCATCGTGATGTGCGGTCCACCCCCCATGATCCAGTACGCCTGTCTGCCAAACCTCGACAAGCTGGGCTACAAAACAGAGAATACTTTTGCATACTAAGTCTCTTGCCACTGATATTACTCAAACTAATTCTCTGATAATTTGTAAAAGGTGGTTTACATCTTGTTAAACATGTCAAATTGTTGCCAGATGTGGGTTTAAAAATAGATCATTTGGTAATCCCAATTGGTTTTGTTTGTGGTGAATTATCTCAGGATTATTTTTTTTCTTTTGTCCATAGTTTTACTTTTTCTTTTTTTTTTTTACTTTACACTATACTGCAAATATATATATTTAAATATTAAAAATTATTTTAAATATTTCATTTCTTACCTCAGAAAATTTGAATAGATTTAGATTTATCAATTTTCTAAAAACACAACATAATATATTAATTATTGACATAATGATCAAGACCAGTAACAATCAAGAAAATGATTTATGAATGGGTGCATTTAAAAAAAAAAATGAATATGTTAAGAATATGAATAAGTAATGTAATATTGATTATTCTCGCTGTAAAAGGACAAGATGAAGGATAATATTTTTGAATTAGTGGAACATCTAAATTAAAAGTACAAATATTTGTTTATATAAAAACAAGCAAAAAACTATAGACACTACTAAATTGAATACTGTAGAAAAATATTGCTATGAATTTATTTAATTACAAGGTATTAAAACAGACAAGGTACAAAACTAGTCAGCAAAAATATTTATTTCTGCACATTATTTTGCACTTAAATTGCATCTAGTAACAGTTAAGTATTGCTGGAGACAGACACTAGTTATAAGGCTGGAAAGTCTTGGAAAAACTTCAACATACAGACCCAGGGCTGCATTCAAAGCATCTGTTACCAAGTGATGAGCTGCTCATTAGAATAAACCCACAAAAAAGCTGTTAAGTAAACTTAACAAGCATGGTCAGAGGATCGCCACCCTCCTTACTGACCACTGCCTTCAACATTTCACTTGGAGTGAAGAAGCATTTCGCACCTTTAAAGAAGTGATCGATAAAGACCTGGTCAATCCTCACACACTTCCCCACAGCTGCTTGCAGATTGTTGCTCAGCAGCCCGTAAATGTTCCCCTTGTCGTTCTGGCGCCCAAAAAAGAGGAAAAGCGCATAACAGTCTCTTCCGATGGAAGAGCAGAACTCCACCATCCTCTCAGCTTGGGTTCTTTCAACCACATCCATCCCGGCCATGCGCATGATGTCGCTGTAGATATCGAAGGACAGCTCCTCATCGTTCTCCTCGGTTCTTTCTGGCAGATGAAAGACCTGGACCGCCATCTGGATTCGGGGGTTCTTGTTCGGCTGATCCAGCACGGCCCAGACCCAGTGGGCACCCAGCAGGATCCTCTGTTTTGGGGTCATGGCCGTGCAGTTGAACGTTTCGCTGAGATTCAGCAGGGTGCTGTGCTGGATGTAGGTCATCAGAAAGATCTCGCTTAGGGTTGAAGGACTTGGGTGGAATTTGTTCTCCGGGTCCCTGAAGAGCAGATACTCCTTTGTCCTGGATGAAGCCGCCTGGATGCAGTCGCTAAAGAGGCGGAGGAGGTCTGCTGAGGTGGTTTTGTTGGGTTTAGCCCATAAGGTTCTGAAAAAAGGGGTTTTGGCTTTATACTGCAGATCTGTTTGCTTCATTCCAGCTGGTCTGGTTCAAAGTGTAGTTTCCCTTATACACTGAAAATATCGATACATAATTACATTATTGCATTTTCCCTTTACTGTTTCTTCTAATTTAGCTTTAACGTATCAAAAGTCAAATTTAAAATGAATGAAATTTAACAGGAAAAAAAAAATCATAAAATGTAAAATATTTTAATATATTACTTAATATGGCTTATGTTTTTATTTTAATATATACTTTAATTCAGCAAGAATCCAAATTGATTAAAAGCAACTTTGTAATGTTTGCATTTTTAAAACTGAATAGTTTAGGGCTAATCATTATGATTAATCGCATCCAAAATAAAAGTCTTTGTTTACACGTGTGTGTATGGTGTGTATATATATATATATATATATATATATATATACATATATATATTTAAGAAACATTTATGTATGTATATTTACATATGTGTGTATATATGTATGTATATTAAAATATATACTATCAGTCTTTTTTAAAGATATTAATACTTTAATGCATTAAAAGGATAAATAATTTTTCTATTCAACAAGGAAAAATATCAGTTTCTCCCCAAAACAGTTTTTGACATGGGTAATAATAATAACAACAATAACCACCATTATTATTAACTGAGCACCAATAATATTGGATAGTAACTAAGGTGAAAATCAATACATTAGAATGAATTCTGAATGATCTTGTGACACCGAAGACTGGAGTAAAAACTGTAATATTTCACAATATTTTTGTATCAAATGACTGCAGCCTTAACAAGAATAAGAGACCTCTTTCTAAAAAACAAACAAACAAACAAAAAACTGCATTTACATTTTTTTTTTTTTTTACAAATTATCATTTAACAAAAATATGAAAATAAATAAAGATCAAACAGGTGGCATCGCAAACATTACAGTGTTTGTTATAATAAAATAGTTGTCACTCACCAATATTATTCTTTCTTTTGTATTGGGTGAGAGTGAATCTGTGGTTGGATCCTTCTTCTCTTCTCTGGAGTCCTATTAAGATAAGTGTGCTTAGCCGTCGTATAAGGGCTTCCCAAAGTTTGTCACTGTGTTTGTCAGTTAGGTCACGGGACACATTGGACAAGTCGTCATACACAGCATAAAGCCACCTAGCACCACAACAAACCCTTTTTCACTCTTATCTGAGATATATCAAGCAAACAACCATATCTTCTCGAATAACAAACTGCTTTTAACATATTACATAGTCTTGAAAAAGATTAAGTAAAAGAAAATGACAAAGTGTTCAGCAAACAGAAGGATTTACTCGCATCCAGTTCCATTGGCTACATGAATACAGTATTTGAAGAAAAACACAGTGGTTGAGGTAGATGATTCAACTATTGACAGAAAGGCTTTTGAAAAGTGCTGTCCACATATTAAACAGAATTTTTTGTTCGCTCTCTCTAACACAGATCTGATTGCCAAATATGTACATTATAACCTCAAAACACATCAAAAATTATTTATTAATACAAATGACAGAAATAGTAGAGCTGTGTTCTTGAGCTGGATTAGGTAGGATTGTGTTACACAGTTCAGGTCCTGAAGCTTTGAGGGTGAGGTGGTTAGGTTGAGGATGGTGGAGTCACTCTAGAGCGGTCTGGCTGCGTCTCATTCCCCTCAGCAGCTCGTCTCGGCTGAGTAAGTACTGTAAGTGAGAGGAGGTGAGGGTGCCAGGATTAGTCTGAAGATCTGCTGAAGTTAAACCTAGTTAAGCAGAGTTAGGGCCCCGATCAGACCAAACACGGTTTTTAGGTCTGAAGATGTAAAATAATAATAATAATAATATTCATATTATGTTGCTAAAAAGAACATTATTTGGTGTATTTGATGTAATGAAATGTGGTTTAAGGTTAAAAAACATTATTTTCCACATACTGTACATTAATGTTTCTCTTCTATACCCCACCTTTCTGAAACGCATCGATTTTTACAAAGCTCATTGGTCTGAAAAGCGAGGTGTGCTCTGATTGGCCAGCTATCCGGTGCATGAGCGCCTCAAGAGTGTGATGGAAATGTTACGCCCTTCACTATACTGTGATACATGTCCCAGTGAGAAAACCAGTGTGACAAGACAAAAACAATAAAACCCATTACAAACGAGTAGGGGTGTAACGGTACGTGTATTCGTACCGGACCGTTTCGGTACAGGGCTTTTGGTAGGGTGCACGTGTGTACCGAATGACCGAATGCAATATTTTGTTTGCGGAACATAAGTAAATTTTCGAGTTTTCAAAACGAACATATTAAGTGGCGGAAGTCGGCAAAATAGACTATGTTTGACAGGTGCAATATGCCAGTGTGTCACCGACCTTAGGTTTTCAAAAGGCATCACGCGAGTGTGAACATCACTACAACTAGGAAAAAAAACGATTGTAATTCAAACGCAGCTCCCGTCGGCATTTAAACAGACCTTTGCTCTTAGTTCTGATCGGTCCAACGCAATAACGAAATCTGAGCAGGTCTAAAAACTGAAACTGTTGATGCTGCAACTTTACACTTTGGAAAAGTTATATATATATTTTTTAAATATGAGCAGGCCTACAAGCTGGGATTGGTAATGCTGCACTGTAATCATAGTTATTTATTTATATTTTTCTTTATGTTTTATTATATGATATTGGTTTGAGACAGAGTATTTTATTTAGTGGAGAACTTTGCAGCAGTATTTTATTTCTTATTCTTTTTTTTATTTTATATATATTTTATTAAAAAGTATTAAAAAAAACTCCAAACAAATTGTTAAAAAAAAGTTTATAGTAATAAACAACCTGCAGTTTAATGTTTGCATTTCTTTCCCTTACTGTACCGAAAGTGAAACGAACCGTGACTTTAAAACCGAGGTATGTACCGAACCGTGATTTTTGCGTACCGTTACACCCCTACAAACGAGGCATTTGTTGCATCCAGCGGGAACATAATTACTGATTATAATGACTTATACTGTCTTTTTACACTACATCGCGCTGCGTAAACATAAAACCATGACTGCATTTGTGTACACTGTTCAGAACTCACATTTAATCATCAGTGGCAAATCCTTTACATATGTAAACATACTTACAGACTGTGAGTCAGAACAGCCAGCATTGTAGTCTACTCTCCAAGGATAAGGAAACAATCCTCCCTAAAATGTGCTGCACACATCTATATATTTGGGTTGAACTGTTCTGGAACACTGTTGTAGATACAACTTAACCACTGATTTCTAGTTCTTTTGGAAGACCAAACAAAGTATTTTTGCGTTCACAAGGAAACAGCAGCAAAAGTGAGAATAAAAAAAATACGCCTTCTTTCTTTGCATGAACATTTGGGCGGTTTTATGCAAATCTTCCCACATCATGATGTAGACGTGGGGGCGTGTTTAAACAAGGTGTTTTAGGAGGGCGTGGATGAGTCTTAACTTTTATAAAGAATATCTTTGTGTTTGAGACTTCTGTCTTTGCAACTTTATGGATCTTATCTATTCACAAAAAGCTTGTAACACTCCAAAGAGAAAGGAAAATTTGAAATCGCATCATATGACCCCTTTTTTTATGTTGCTAGGCAACCACCAAATCAGCTGTCCTGTCAGTCTAATCAAAGGATTATAGCACGAGTGCTCTTAAATATTTGTATTTGGCTGTAAAGTAAACTGCCATATTAGGAAAAACCTTAAAAATACAGCTCCGGCCCGGGTAACCTGCATCAGACACCAAAAGTTTCTCCTCCATCACTCCGGACAACGGTAATCTTGTGTCACCACAACAGAAGGCCCACCTCTCCATTCATTCGACCGGACAATGGAAAATAATGCAAATGACGTTGGGTGCTTTTCTGCTCAGAGTTGCCTTTTTTTTTTTTTTTTAACTTCAGGTGTTCAGCGCGTTCCTATAAAAACGTGAGGTGCAGCAGGTGGCTAAAAAACATGGGACACCCGGGTGCATAAAAATCACGCAAAACACTCACTGACAATAGAAAACAATTTTAGAAAGGCATCTCTGACCCAAAAATTGCATTCTGTCTGATCGGGGCCTAAAACCTAAACATTTTGCAATGTGTGACAATAGGTATGGGTGAAGTACTAAATTTCCACTTCTTTAGAATTCATTTTTGCCATTTATTGTGATAATGATTGGAAGCAAAGTGGGAAAGAGTTCTAACTCTCGGGACACTACATATGACACAAGGCTATCAGCGCCGAAAATACTTTTGATCATTTTGCTTAAAAAAAAAAATTATTGTAAGCAATGTGAACATGGCAATTTTTTTTTTTTGTGATTCTTATTTGACCTTTTTAAGATTTCTAGGGTTCTCAAAAGCAAAACCTTTTAAAACAATTATTATACTGGTGCACATAAATACAGAATATTAATTTAATTTTCCCTTAATGATAATTTCAACAGAACATGAGTCTTACTACAACTACTAAACATAAATATTTATGCATTTAGCAGACGCTTTTATCTAAAACGACTTACAGTGCATTCAGGCTATACATTTTATAAAAAATTTTTTACCAGTATAAAAAGTCTGTTTCCTGGCAATTGAACCTGTGACCTTTTGCACTGCTAATGCAATGCTCTACCACTGAGCCACAGGAACACATATAATAATAGTAATAAATCTTTGTGTCTGTTAGAGCAATATATGATTAATTATATATACATGTATATGTATATATTTCAGTTATATTGCATTGGAAACTAAATTATGTGGTTTTTTTATTTTTAAATTTGATAATTGTATCATTTTAAATATACTGTATATTTAGGTTAACAAACAATTAGAATAATTTGTTAATAGACATTCTAGAGTTAAAAAACCAAGTTATCCACTTACTGTGAGGTTGTTAACTCCCCAGGATAAGGCCTCAATCTGCATCCCTGAACCTTTAGTGTGCAACAACTGAAAAACCAAGATATCAATTTAATATATCAATGTAAATAATAGAAGTTCATATTCATCTTTTAGTCATAGGCAATTATAAATATAGTTACTAACAGATGGAATATTAAGCAGAAGCAATGGGTGATAATGAAGTGCTAATATTGTGAAGACAGTGAAATGTACTGTATATTAGAAAGTACCTGCACAAGTGCATGAAAGTCCCTTCCCAGCATGCACTTCTCCACATTGTGAAAATGGGCGTTTGGTGGTGGCCAGATGCATGGATGACAGCAGGTTAATGCTTAATATTTGCAACTCATGCATGTCGATATCACTTTTCAAAGTTGTTGTTAAAATATGATTTAGTTTAGAAAGGTCTACAGCTGGGAGAACATATTCATCAACAATGATAAAACCAAGGGAAAAAAATATATAGCCACTCTGTCATCAAAAACACAATATCACTGTGATTGAGGAGGTTTATTGATTATGTCACAATATTGTGGATTATATGTCGCTACATTATCTGAAGAGGCAAGATATCTGCCTATAAAAATACTCCTGTGCATTTTATTGTATGAAAATAACCTCATCAGATTATTTAATACGTGTTGCTGAACATTTAATAGTAGTCTGTATGCTATTTTAAAAATTCACCATAAATACACCATTAAATTAATCCCTAAAAATGCAAATATTGCACGAGATTGTACACACTGTCTTTTAAAACAGCACAGACGTTAGGTTACAAAAATGGAATACTTGTTAGATAAATCTCATAATATATTTTTTTTTTACGATTCACAAAAAAATGCTATAAAGTTGAATGTGTCTGACTGTCCATCACAGGATACATGGCACTATTCTGCTAAACCCTGCTGCCTTTGTGAGATGATGTCATTTACATTACTAAACCCTTGGATCCAAGTCTTCCTGCAGTGTCCATACTGAGGTCTTGTGTCCATCAATGAGGGATGCTGGGATGTTATTTAAATGGCACTGAACAGAGCCAAGGTGTCGTTGGGAGGTTGTTGTGGTTTTGTGGGATATGGGTGGAGGGTTATTGGCTGCAAGCTCAGCGGTGACAGCTAGTAGAGCGTCAGATCTGTAGAGCTCCCACCTGCACCCGTCTCTCTGGGTCCCTGTCGAAGATGGGGCTCAGACCCCTGAAGCCGCTGTAGGGCCGGCTGGCCCCGTTGAGCAAGGCCTGGGCTTGTGAAGTGTCTAGAGGGCAGATGTAGTCTGTGGAGTCATCAGAGCGCTTCTTACGGTGACCAAAACTGGAGAAACCTGTCTTGCGTGGCTGAGGAACAACAAATTAAGAGTAATACACAACGGCTTGAATAAAAGGGAATACCATATATAGACTTCCAGTATAACAGTTATTTATAGATATCAGAGATTTCTTTTTACATTTCATTTAATTGTGCATGCACATTTCCAACATTTTTACATTTAAATTACCTTAAATTATAATTTACAATTAAATTACCTAATTGCCATCATCCAATGCGTACTTAAAGTTAATTTTTAAAACAATAATTTAATAACACTGTTAAATCTTTAGCAAATGAATATATATTTTATACATTATGTTGTAATGCCCAAATTCACTTTTAGTTTGATTTAGTTTTTAGTGGTTTTATCTGACAACAATATATTATTATTATTATTATTATTATTACTACACATTATTATTATTATAAAATTACATTTTCCCACCAAATATTATTCTTTTTTCATTATTATTAACTTCCATTAAACTAATATTTAATATTCAAATAATAATAATAATAAATGTTTTTCCCCCACCAAATTCAATTAATTATTATTAAATTCCACCAGTTTCATTAATTAATTATTACATTTGAATGAATTAAAATGAATGAAATGAATTGGGCTGGATACCAGAAACTACCTTTTGATACGACACACATTTTGATTAAACAACAACAACAACAATAATAATAATTAAAAAACATTCACCAAATGTATTTTTTTCTTCATTAATATTAAATACCATTTAAATTAATATTCAAATAATAATTATAAAGTTTTTTTTTTACCAAATTCAATTAATCATTATTAAATTCCACCCCTTTCATTATTTAATCATTACATTTAAACTGAATTGGGCTGTATATCAGAAACTGTCTTATGATACGATTCAAATCTTGATTTAATACACTGCGAATGATCAAATGATCATAATCGGATTGTGATTGAAACTACCAAACTGTGAAAACAGACCAGACTTAAACAATAGAAAAATAATAAGAGACCCTTTAATGCAGTGTGTCATCTTTACAGGAAATAATATATTTTCACTGCAGAGTTAGTGTCTTTTTAAACACACTCTTTCTGTTATCAGGAAAATGAATGGTTCGCTCAACTGCCTAAAAGATGATGAAAAAGTTTCATCTAAAGCTTCAATGTGCTTAGTAAGTGTGTCACACACTGAAGGAGCCCTTGCTCAGCACACTTGGTCTAGATGGACTAAGCGAAATGGAAGTGTCAAAACACATGTGCTGCATCAGCAGAGATTAAACAGGAAGCGGGCAGCTGGAGCATGTGTTTGCACATGTTCAGGCTTCATTCAGCCGCACGGATGAAGGCGTTTCTAAAGATGTGGTCAGCAAATTTGCGATTTCTCACCCGGACTTTAGCAGTGGTGGTCAGCGGCGTGTAGCCTGATGATTCCAGGTACTCTTGTTTCTCCTGCTGAGCCTGAGAGCCCACCAGCGTGTTGAAGTTAGTGGCCAGATGCCTCCTCAACAGAGTCTTCTGAGGTGGGATGTTCAGGAGCATCGCCAGCGTGTCCGAGTTAAAACGAGGTTCCAAGATCTGGGGGAAAAAAAGAAAAGAAGATCTGGAGTTGCTACGGTGTTCTGGGTAGTTCTTAATGTGCTGCTTTGCATTTTCTAGCGTGTTCTGGATGGCTGGCTGCTGGTTGTTCATCAGCTCAAGTGAGAAGCGTCCATAAGAATTAATTAGGAGAAAGTTTACTCACTATGAGTCCTCCATGCACTCCGCTGCCTCTCAGGTTGGGAGCGTATTCTGCCAGGTCAACTGATCTGAGCCACTCCATCACACGGTGATTGGACCACTGAACAACCTCAGAAGGCGACATCTTATTCTGTCAAAACAACACAAATTTGCATTTATATAATGAGCATTATCAATCGATTTCTGTTTATTTCATCCTCACCTCATCTCCAGGTCTTCTTTTGAGGCAGTTGGGGTTGAACTTGTTAACATGTAGGACGTGGATAGCACACTTGATGCTGAGATGATGCAGCTGACTGGTGACTTTCAGGAACAGAAGATCATTCTGAAAATACAAGCAAAATACCGATATTGATCACATATGATGTAATCATCCTATAATCTGATTGGCAAGGCCCTATAGATGTTTACCACTGTCAAGAACTGCAGCATTCTACCGTCCACACGTCCTTCACTGAACTGGTCTTTATACTGCGGTAAACCAATATCATCCAGCCAACCTGTGTAGAAATAACAGTTTACAGTGTGTAGTTTCTTATTTGCATTATCTAAAATACATATGTGTGTATTTATGGAGAACTAGGAGTGTCACTTAAAAGAAATTCAATATCAATTTATTAATTCATAATTTTTTTTATTCATTATTATTTATACGTTTTCAAATGTACAATTAAATACACACTTAAAGGCACAATATGTAATTTTTCTGCTTTAAAAATAGCAGATATGACTATATCTATGTTATATATATTTTTTAGTTGTGTACTTACATTATCCCGACAGTTTCCACGAACTTTCAAATCCGGAGAAAATTATAGTTTAATTAGAAGACACGGCACGTTTCTTTATTTCCGTTTTGTCGCCCGTCTATGGCGTCATATAAACTTTGACCCCTCTAGTTTATCTAACTTCCTGCGGAACCGCCAAATACAAAGGTGAACAGAAGCAAAGCCGAGACGAAGAAGAAAAAGTAGTAGCTAGCCTTGATCGAGACTATTATATTTTATATTTATATTGTTTATATTCGTATTTATACCTCAATCAATAACTTAGTTATGGATCATGATTATGCTTTGCCTGCACGTTCTGTGAAGCGCAAACGTACGGGTGAAATAAATGACCTGAAAAGGTTTTGGGACAAGAGAACAAACAAGACACGGGTAAATATTGGAGTTGCATTTCCAAGATAGAGAGAGCTTCATGACAAGCTGAAACTACAGAGAGATGTTTGCATTCTAATAAACAGGTATGCATCCATTCAGCTAACTGTATCTATCCGTATATTTTGTGAAACGATGATGTCTTGTGTAAAACGCAGACGGACTAGCTCTCATGTAGAGTATAATGTAAATCTACATGTGTTCTATATCTAGCTGGATAAAGTAGCTTTTTTTTTAACATATATTGTGTTTTATACATATATTACTACTAGCTAGATGGAATATTGATTTGATAGGGGTCTGATCATTCATATATATCTCCGTTCGAAAAGACGTGATTGTCAAAATACTAGGCTGCTGCTGCTGTAGGTGAAGGGAGACCGCTGACAGACCAGGCTCTTGTCTTCATGACATAAAATATCTATACTTCATGTTGAACATAAATATAAAGCCTACTGATAAAGGACACCGTCAACAGTATTGACGGCAAAATAGACGATGTTTGACAGGTGCAATATTTGAAAATCGATAATTATTTATTTATTTTTTAAATTACATTTATATCTGAAATTGTGTCAACCTATAGACTTCAAACATCAAAATGTCATGAATTAATATGTATTTGTGTAAAAAATTACATATAAACATATTTTCCTATTATATTTGGCCTGGAAACGCTTCCAACACGCGTGCGTGTCGCGTGAAAAATAGGCGTCGGTTCTATTTCTAGCAAGCACGCGTTTTCCGCGTGCCTTGAGCCGCGCCTGAGACGCGCGGCTCACACAGGCAGTCTGCAAGCTCTAACCTATTAACATGGGAGCCGAATTAAAAACTGACACGCCACGCAGCTGAGACGCTTGCGCCACGCATCCAGTGTGTCGCCGGCCTCAGTTAAAATGAGTGAGGAATGTGGGGAGCGACAGAGCGCGTGTTTCAATGAACAACAACTCCCATGAGCCTACTCTCTTTCCCGACGTCATCAAAGTACGTCTCATGTTATTATTTTGATTGATGACCCCTGGTGGCCAAAAATTCCATACTGTGAGTTTAAAAGTGTTTAATGTATGTTTTAAAATGTAGTTAATAAAAGAGCAACATTTTAAATGTTGCATTTTTAATACATTAAATTATTAATTCCAAGTTCAATTTTCAATGTGACATTTGTATATTTTAATTAGGGCTGTCAGACAGACATAAATAATTACATGACGTGTCGATTCATTATTCTAATCGCAAATTAAATTTGGCTGTAAAATTATCCACAAAAGATAATTTTCTTGTGTTAAATGAGAAAGTATCAAGTAGACACTACAAATAGTAGCTTTAGAAAGAAATATTTTATTTGATTCAACATAAAATGTATTACACATAAACGTTTAAGCCAAGGCCTAACAAACTATGGAACCTGAAAGAAGACAGAAATTGAGAAACATCGCATAATTTTTTGTTCATACAACTAAAGTCACTGGTAACCAAATCAGCTTTGTTACCAAAAGTCTTCAAAATACCTTCATTTATGTTGTGCAAAAGAATGAAAATCATATAGGTTTGAAATGACAGGAGGGTGCGTAAATGATGACGGAATAAAATTTTGGGGTGAACTACCACGTTAATGTTTTTTATTATTATTATTAATGAAATTATACTTTAAATAAGAAACTAAAACTGCCGGCAGGTGGCGCTAATGTCTTTATGATTTATTAGGATTGTTTGAGATCTGCGCAGAACCGATCACCGTGAAAAGTGTCAGAGTTACTTCTGATTTGCTGACGTATGCCAAAAAAATCTTTCAATGGTATGAAATGTAAGATGACATACAGGGCTGTGGGTGGGGCCAGTGCATTAACTACGTTAAAATATTTTCGCACTATTTTTCATGACTAATTAATTACATGTTAAACTGACAGCCCTCAATTTAACTAATATACGGATAAGTAATTCATTGTCTTTTTTTACATGTGTGAACTGTAAATAAAGCATTATTTATTAATTATTATTCATATTCAGAATGCCTGCATTGGTCTCGTAAGTTTGGTTTATGGGTACATACGTGTGACCCAGATGTGGTCCAGTTCAGAGGATTTCTCTGTGACTTTGGTGCTGAATGAGTGAAGAGCCAGCTGGAGCTTCTTCCTGTGCAGCGGATGTTTAATTCCCAGCTCCTACAGGTGAAAAGAAAAAAAAATAGAGAAAATCAAGATGGTTGCAAAAGCATATTGGTTCTTTAGTAATTATCAATGCCAAAAAAAATGAAAGAAATATTTAGCAATGTTCAATTAAAAGAAGCATAAAGCCTTATGTAAATATTATAACGCAGTTCTGAGTTCACTGAAAACCAAATCCGAACATTTAATTTGATGGCAGAACAATTTAGTAAATCGCACAGCATTACTGATGCGGAACAGAGGTTAAAGCCATCCTGGCAGGTTGAACCAAACCAGGAAGTGATTGGCACCACAACAACCTGAAGCGAGAGGCATAGCCAAATCATTTCACATGGACCGCCAGGTGTTGAATGAGGAAATCAGTTGTTAAAAACCTGGACGCTGTTGATGTTAGCCACAGGTCTGAATTTGTTACTTGTGTCAAAAGTATCTCTCACCTTCTCGAAGTCCTGTGAGGAGGCAGAGAGTAGAGTCTGACCGCTAGTGACCCACTGTCTGGCCATATTCACATACTGACCCAGACCAAACTCCTCCATCCATGCACACACCTGATCACATGACCATTTCGAGAAGGGGGCGTTCGTGTCACTGCAGAACACGAATGTAGATATGAGAAACAGGAAAAAAGTTGCTTGCTTATGTCTAGTAAATCTCATTGTAGATACCGTGCAGAGGCGAGTCGAGGGCCGGCCGTGGCCCTGAAGCCCCCTCGCTTGAAGTCAGAATCAGAACTGTCTGCAGGAAGACTGCCTGACTGTGTTCTCCTGATCCTGTGAAACAGACCAAAAAAAAAAAAAAAAAAAAAGAGTAGTAGCCAGTAATATCGCAGGTCATTACGATACAATCAATTCAGGATACATTTAAAATTTTGCACTACATGCACCTACACTAATTTCCATAAGCATTTCACACAATATCACTTAAAAATACATCATATTTTAAAACAATGTTTTTTTTGGAAGCTGTCTTCTAACCAATAAGAAAACCTTACATACTCACTTTCCCCACAGTTTCCGAATGCCTTTCTGGTTCTTCTTGTGCTCTGGTGAAACGGGAGACTGCTGACCTGATTCTACTCCAGACGATATCGGCGAAAGGTCAGACAGGGTCGAGTCATCCATCTTCTCCGCCTTTCCTGTGAATAGGAAGTAATCCACTTAATCAGTTATGTGTTTCTGTGTTTTTATAAGTTTAGTATTGGACTGAATACACATTCTATCTTTACCCACCGAGCGCAAACTGATCATGCTTTCTCCGCGGCCCTGCACCAAATATTAGCCATGCAAGAGAGCAGAGGAAAAGAAAGCAAAGACTTATGTCACAATGCTGCAGAGCTGACTTTAATTTTTACTTCTGTGGAGCTCATTTTTAAAATGAGAGAAGTTGATATTAAAATCATAAAAACAACAGTAAAATAAAATAAAAATCAATACAATATTGAATATTTCATTACAAGGTTTTACAAAAAATATGGTATTTACATCAGAGTTTTTATAAGATTTTTCTGTCGTCTTTTTAAATATGTCAAATAATTGTCATTTAATGAATCTATCAAGAATGATTCTACGTATATCATCAATTATTTAGTAAATAAATATTACTATATGTAAAAAAATATTGCCTTATTCAAATACATATTCCTTCATTATTAAAAATAATTAATTTATATATCTTTTTACACTGTTAAAATGTCTAACTTTCACATTTATATCCGTTCCGATGGAGAATGATGGAGGTAGATTAAGTTAATAAGCGAACCAACCCAAGTGAAAAATAAATATACTGAAATGTATTTGAAATACATTTAATTCATGCTATAAGTACACTAAAAATACATTTCCGTATTATGTGCTTAATAAATACCCTTTTTGGTATAATAAACTGGGAAAAAAAGTCTGCTAAATTGTAACAAGAATTTTTGTACTTAATATGCCTTAATTGTGCGGAAGTAGTGCTAAAGTCCAACTAAAGATAAACTTACTGAAGTATATTTGATTGTGCTTAAGTGGAACTATTGCAAGTATACTTTAGGTACACTTTAAATATTTTGCATTTGCATAACGTTCAAAGATCATACAATCCTAATGAATAGTGAGAATTAAACACATTTTAGGCTTATTATTAAGAAATGTGCATTGTGCAGTAGTAGTACAGTAGTAGTAGGGTTGACAGGTTTTCAATAAATGTATTTTGAATATATTACTTTTTTACTTAGTAAAGCAGGGCAAACGCTTGTAAACGTTTCTAGTTTTTAGCATCAAACTTCTGTAGCCTACATGAAACCCAAATGGTTTTCTTCTTATTCCTTTTTTCCATATACAGTACATTATATTTGCATCACATCAAGTTTAAACTTTAAAAGCAAAGCAGCAAGGCTCAAACAGTATAAACTAAGTCTAATCTCTGAGAGGGAAGAGGGAGAGGAAAAATAAAAATCCTCTGCTTCAGCTTTTAAGAATCAGGATAGGAGAGCTTAGGTTAAATCCAATATGACACAGCAAGCGTGTGCTCGGAGGTCGCATGCTAACGTGAGATTGAGAGGACAATACCTAAAACTGGAGCGCTGGCGCTTCGACAGCGATCTTCGCACCGAGCGAGAGAGGGGAAACACATGCAGCCCAGGAGATGGATTAGTCAGAGAGGAAGAGTAAAGAGAAGATGCACAGAAGCCCATGCAAAGACACCATAGTGTTAAAAAAAAGCAGAGTAAGATGGTTAAAAAGCTGTTATGGTCAAAAAGCTTAGAGGACAAAAGTTCTCAAAAAATAGAAGAGCAAACAAGCACAATAACACCAGCTAAGGTTATACAGTATTAATAATGTCATATAATAAAGATTATGGCTGTGTCTGAATGCTTAAAAAATGCAGGGAGTATACAGAAACATACAAAAAAATACATATTTCCATATAGTCCACAAGACAAAAAAATTACTAAATTATTAAAATAACCCACATCAAAAGTTTGGTAACCCTTGTTTCTTAATACTGTGTGCTGTTACCTGGATGATCCACGACTGTCTTTCTGTTTAGTGATGGTTGTGCATGAGTCCCTTGTTTGTTCTGAACAGTTAAACTGAGAACTGTTCTTCAGAAAAATCCTTCAGGTCCTGCAGATTCTTCAGTTTTCCAGCTTCTTTTGCATATTTGAACCCTTTCCATCAGTGACTGTATGATTTTGAGATCTTTTTTTTTTTTTTTACTGAGGACAATTGAGGGACTCAAACACAACTATTAAAAAAGGTTCAAAAGTTCACTGATGCTCCAGAAGGAAACAAGATGCATTAAGAGAAAATTGTACTTAATCTGTGTTCCGGGAAATATACAAGTATCTTCTGTTGGAAAAAAACTATATTTCAACAAAATAAGAAAAATCTGGACATCTTCATCGTGTTCAAGTTTTCACCCTCCAGCTCTTAATGCATCTTGTTTCCTTCTGGAGCATCAGTGAACGTTTGCACCTTTTTTAATAGTTGTGTTTGAGTCCCTCAATTGTCCTCAGTGTGAAAAGATGTACCTCAAAATCATACAGTCACTGATGGAAAGGGTTCAAATATGCAAAGAAGCTGGAAAACTGAAGAATCTGCAGGACCTTAAAGATTTTTCTGAAGAACCGTTCTCAGTTTAACTGTTCCGAACAAACAAGGGACTCATGCACAACCATCACTAAACAGAAAGACAGTCGTGGATCATCAGGTAACAGCACACAGTATTAAGAACCAAGGGTTCCCAAACTTTTGAATGGGGTTATTTTAATAATTTCAGCTATTTTTTTGTGTTGTGGACTAAATGTTAACATCTTTTATGTACCATATCTTACTCAGGACAGTACGAAATAAAAAATAACATGCATTTAATATGATCTCTCTTATTTTGTTAAAATTTTTCACATTTTCACAGATTCTGCAAGGGGTTCCCAAACTTTCGCATGCCACTGTATGTGTGTGTACTGTGTATATTTATTATGCATACATAAACATGTATTTATATATACACACACCTAAAATATACACAGTACACACACAAATATTAAATAATTCACCCAAAAATTTAAATTGGCTGAAGATTTACTCAGCCCATCCAAGGTCCAAATTAGTTTTTTCATCTTTTTGCTTGGTTGTTTTAGTGTTTCTTCAACAGATTTGGACAAATTTAGCATTTTGTGATGTGTTTTTGGGTTAACTATTACTTAACTAACTGTGGGTGCTGTGAGCAAATTGCTTACTCAGGTTGAATTCGCTGTCTTCACTTTCAACAGGTGACAGCTGCAGTGGGGAAGACTGCTGCAGTCTCACTCCGTTCTGCTCTGGACGGCCAAACTTGCCCGGAAGCGTCTGGTATTTGTTATTTTCAGGATTATATCGGTTCTGTGGAAGAAATGCATATATCTTAGCGGTTAAATATTTATGTTTACAATATGATTTTCATATTGCTATAAATGATATTAACCATTAAATGCATAATTACAAACAGCTTTAGAATTTAATTAAACATATAAATAAACAAATACACATTTTATTAGAACAACAAGAATGTAAGGTCTAAGCGGCTTCTTGTTAATAAGCACTTTTATTAAAATAAGCCAGGCAAACAAAAAGATATGCATACGTTATGTTAACTAATGCATGTGCATACAGCAAAGGCGACTGTAGTGCTTCTGGTGTTGTGTTTGCTTTAGTTTTATATGTATATGTTAGCTAATAGTACCTCTAAAACAGCCTCTACTGGTTGGCCCACTACATGCTTAAGAAAAAACAATAGTCAAAACACACAAACATACACTCATATAAGTCGCATTGTTAGTTGAAACACACAAAATCAAAGCACTATTGTTCATGTTAATCTAGCAACAAAGAGATATACGTTGAGTTGAGACATTCAGACTAAAAGCATTTTGTTAATCATATGAGTTAGTTGGGCACAAGAAGCAAAAGAGTCATATTTATTTATACAAAATGATTCAGGTTTTTGTACCATCTGTAAGCTTCCGCTCTGGAGTTCTTCCAAGCTGGTGGACAGCATCCGTGGCATTGACCTGAAAATAAAACCATGCACAATTATATTAAACAAACCTTGCTTATGTTATTGCAGAATAAGAGCATCTTATTGGTTCAGGTTACTATCAAATATAAGCTGGAAGCACATACACATGGTAAAAAACTAAACGATTGATGACCGTGTCCCAAAAATTTGCAACATGATAATTTCTGCTTAATGTATCTGGGTAATTGATTGTTGTGAAACAAAACGAAGCATAATGTCCTAATTTAACATGCACCCAAGGAATACTGATAACATTGAAATATCAGAAGAAAAGCTACTACTAGACCGATTAGTAACAGCGTGTGTGGTGTGTGGCAAAAACATCACTAGAACAAGGCCACTGCTACTTTAGAAAGCCTTTTAGACCAGCACAAACACACACACTCCACTTGCCATTGTCTGCTGTAAAAGCCCAAGTCGCCAATGGATGCCATCGAGGTCTCCATGGAGGGCTGTATACTGCGACAGCTGGGCCAGAGAAGGATAGAATGGGACGGAGTGCAAGGAAGAGAGATAGAGTTGACAAAATCACATTAGGTTGGGTGAACGATTGGGACGGCAAAATGATCCTTCTCCCATAGAGGCCTCTTGATCCCTATTGCCATTAAGAACAGCGGCCCACAGAGACTCTGCTGTCATCAGTGTACTGTTAGTATTACAAACTCTTGCTCACCTGGAGTCCAGTTCCCTCTGTAAACATGGTGGAGAGACAAGAAGTGGCGAAGGGCCTCGGGAAGACATCTGTGGAGAGTAAAATACATGGAACTTAACATAAAACTGAACCAAAGATGAACCAAGAAATATGGAGACAAATGGACCTTAATCTACACCTTTGTGTTTTAGCATTTTAGTTTTTTTCCTGAATTCTACTTATAATTTTTTTTAAATGTTTCCACATTGTCTCAGCAATTTCAAATTAAACTGTTTATTCAAACACTGTACACCACTGTTTTTGTGTCAATAAGATTGTTATTTTTGAAAAATCTAATTCAGTTCTTTTAAATTGATCAGAAGTGACAGTAAAAACATTTCAAATGTTACAAAAGATTTCAAATAAATTCTGTTATTTTAAACTTTACATTCATCAAAGATGCTTGAAAAAATGTATTATAGTTTCCAAAAAAAAAACTTAAAAAAAAAAAAAATTAAGCAGCACAGTTTTTAAGCAAGTAAGAAATGTTTCTTGAGCAACAAGTCAGTATATTGGAATGATTTCTGAAGACTGGAGTAAATTCAGTAATAAATTACATTTTAAAATGTATTCCAATAGAAAACCGTTATCTTAAATTGGAATGTTATTTCACAATTTTCTGTATTTTTGTATTTCTAATTAATGTAGCCTTGGTGAAAAAAAAAAAAAACATATATATATATACACATACATACATACATACATACAAGACTTCGGTATCTAAATTATTACTACTTAGTGAATATGAAAATATGAGAGTCTTATGTTAATGTGCTTATGGTTGTGACATTGTGATTATTTCTAAATGACCCGTTTTTCCATTAATGATCTGGTTGTTCTAGAAAGTGAATATAAATAAAGTTCAAAACAGCCAGATCATGCAGTTTTACTGTGATATGACCCGTTTAAAACCTTGAACGGTACCTGTAGCTCTGATCTGACAATGTCAGAGTATGCTTTATGCGTCAGGGCTCTTATTTTTCGATTGCCACTAAGATCCTCTTCACTGCTGCCAGACAGCAACGTATCGTTGGCCACTGAAGAGACAGAGAGAGAGATAGAGAGTCACATTCAGTGTCAAAATCATCTAGTAACAGTGGAAAAAAAAATTAATAAAGCAGTAAAATTAAGTTTTCGTCAAAGGTACCTTGAGAAAGGGCCAAGCCGTCCTTCAATTTTCTGTACTGGCCCAACAGAAGTTTGAGTTCCTCTATGTGTCGATCCTTCAGAAACATATTAGAGTTGATGTTTAGTTCATAAGAAAACCCCTCTACCTGTTACAACACGCATGCTGCTTCCTGCTGATTATAAACCTGTTGACAAATGCAAAGCACACAGATGTTTGCTTACCTTTTGATTATTGGCAGCTATTAGTGTCTCCATTCCAGTTTTTAACCTCTGCAGCTCTTGATCTGTAACAGAAAGAGCAAACAAAACTTAATATGCACCACATTACATCAATATGGCAGTGTTGGGGAATTTACTTTAAATTATAAATCGCATTCAAATTTTTAAATGTAGTTAAACTACAAGCAAGATCCCCTAAAATACAGTTTTTTTTTCCAAAACTACAGTCAAGCTATATAAAATGTTGTTACTTTTAGTTAGTCACTCCCCAACACTGCATTGTGGCAACACACTTGATTACGAAGCACACAAATAGATAATGTTGAGGTAAACTACACCTCCTGAAAAGTTCAGAAAGATGTGATGGTCTTTCTGAAGGTTTGCCAAGAGAAATACAGTAGTTGACAGGTGAAACACTCTTTTAAATAACATTCTCTTTAAGTGTGTACAGTACATGCTTGTCCAGACTGACACATGCTTTTTGCCAAGCAGTCAATTACTCCAAGACTCATAGCAAAACGTCATGCTCAGAAAAACTGTAAAAGACATTATAGAAAAAAACTTCTGGTTAGAGCTGGCTGACCACTTCAGCTAAATTAAGTGACCCAGCTATCATATTATCATTATTATCATATATATATATATAAATCAACAATAAACATTAGTAAATAAATATTACATTTTAGGAATTATATTTTCAACACAATGGGTCAATTTAATAATTTTTTTTTATTATTACGTAATATATTAAACAGAATATATAGGAATAAATGACAAATAAAATCAAAGTCAACTATAATTGAATGTATAATGGCACCACTGTACTTTTTTATATAATATTTTATGAATAATATTTTCTAATTCTATATTTAGCATATTCAATTTTATACATTTAATTTTTACCATATTATGAAGCCATTTAATTTATGTATTTTCATTTATTTTACCGCATACTTTGTTTTTTACATATGTACTATATATTTAACAACATCACATATAAAAAGTTTTACACATAAAATCAAAGTCTTTTCACACACTGTGATGGCTCGGAGGAACACTTCACAGGCAATAAAACACACCCACTACTGGGCTGTTAATAACGCACAAATTATAAGATTAACTGCAACAATGTGCTACAATGAAGTTCGAAAACATACAAAACATAGTAGTTGATTCATCGGTTATTTTTCTTTTTTTGAACTGGCCCTGGTCCTGAATTAATGAGTTTTAGCTAACAGAACCATGGGAAAGTAATGAGTGGCTGCGGGGTGTGACAAGCATGAATCAGCCACTTAACACCCCCTCCACACGCACAAACACACACACACACACACACACACACACATACACACACACACACACACACACACACACACACACACAGGAAGCCATTGAGGGGATTGGTGCGACAGGCTTGACAGCATGCCAGTGTACATTAGTCAGATTGACAGAGTGATGCTAAGGGGCAGCTGAATCAAGCTGGGGGACAGCATGGTAGGATCTGAGACTTTGAAATGTGTGCTTACGTTTGTCTCTCAGCTTTCTCTTATACACCTCCTCTACAACAGGGAGCGGTGAACAGCAGAGGCCATAGTGATTACCAAAAAGATCCATATGTTAGTAATTTCAACACTCACATGAACAGTTTCCAACACACATCGCCACTCCCATGCAGCTAGTTTTTGGTACTTTCCACAAACACAGTACACACTGGTGTCAGATTATTACACTTTTAAAAGCAGCATAGGCAAAAAAATATGTAAAACCTGTTAGATATGTTAGATAAATTACCATCTAAAGTAAAATTAATCTAGCATGTTAGATCAATCATTCTTGTTACCCATGTTATAATAAGAAGTAAATATTAAAGAAAATGTTTTTATGCAGCCCTGTTACTCATTACTCGTTCACACACACACACAAACTAATTTAGTATTATATAAGTTTTGTCTATTTCATTTTTATATTTCTGCTAGAATAACAATAATCAACAGTCAAACCAATCAGGGTTTTAAACTGTGCCAAACTTAGTGGTAACAACGGAATGAAATCCACATTTTCTGAAAGCTAAGCCCTAATTTGCAAAACCACTTAATGACTAAATATACTTAATTTTTAAGGGTTTCAGGTCCTATTTTGTACCTTATTAGTGAAAAGTGTCATTTTTTCTTAATGTGTTGCTATTATTCTGCATTGAGGCCTCACTTCAGCAACCGTTAGGATTAATCTTCTAAGAGGTACCTCTCTCCGTGATGTCATTGCTGATGGTTCCTCGGGACAGAAGCTGGTTCTGTAGACACTCGATTTCAGCATCCTTTGTAACAAGCAGCTGCTGGAGTTTGGCAATCTCGGTCTAAAAAAAAAAAACACGTTAGCAGATCAGCACATTTCAGATAACGGTAAGATATCTTCAGCTTTAACCATAATTTAACATTTTTATATAAGAAAGAAAACAATGAGGTCCACATTTTACACAACATCACGGTGAATCTTCAATATCATACTCATCATATTAATGTTTTTTGGGAGAATAGGGGAATCTGACATTGTCAACACAAAAGCAACAGGCACAATGGGGTTTAAAAAAGGTTAAATGACCTTCACCATTTTGGAGGGTGACAAATGGTACTTCCACACTTAAAAACACCAACTATATTGTCACAAAACAGGAAACAAAAAAAAAATTGGACTACCACAAACAAGTAAGCCTTTTCTGTTTAGCATATTGCTAACATTTGTATACTGTACCACCACTATCATGCTTAGACATAATTTTCCGGAACACCAATTCAAGAAGCTATGCTGGTACTATAGCAGTCTACAAGGTTGAAAAAAGGCACAAAATTATTTATTTTAAGAAGATGAATTAACAAACACAACTCTTTCCACATTGTAACTTTTTAGCTATATGATAGATTTCTGACCCTCGCTTTACATCAGCTTGAGGCGATTACACCGGCCATACCCATAAGAACAATATTCTTTGGCAGCAGATTCCTTACATCAGTGTCCTGACCTTGTAAATGCTCAAATGTTAGCACAACACAGACGACCTTCCTCTAATTTCTGTGCAACCAATGGCACACAAATGAACATTCCCCCATCTGTCATTGATTAGTCAAACAGAGAGAAGGTTATGTGGGTAGTAACAGGCAAATATGAGTAAACTAGGGAAAATGCATTTGTAGTATTTCATTAAATGCTATAGAACAACAAAAAGACATAATGTAATGTAAATAAAGAATGTATAGTATGTCCAGATATAGTGTGTGAATCTGTTTGTAACCCCATATTGAACTGTTCATCCCTTGTTCCCAATACAGACAAACCTTACAATCTGCCAGAGGATGAAGTCATGCATACCTAATCTAATACGCAAATACTCACACAAACATACACATGCTTATTTCATCAACAAGCACAAAGCAAACAGCCTTGCACACAGCCTATCCATGTCTGGTTTAACTACACTACTCACTTCAACACATAATGTGGTTTAAAAGATTGCCCCTGAACCATGTGGACCTCTATTATTGGCTCAAACTTTCGAGAGCAATTGCAAGCCGTCTAAACAGGTTTGCATTAAAAACTGGGGATCTTTAAGCTGTAAGATTACTGCGCAATATTCAGTAGCTTGTCAACAACTGACCGAATGCCTGTTACATAAAATGGGTGACTAATCTTGCTCTTGGAGGGCCACCTCCCTGAATGTTTTTAGTGATGCTGAAAACTTTGATTAAGGGGTTCAGGTTTGTTTGATTGGGGTTGTAGCTAAGTTCTGAAAATTTTTGGCCTGGATTGGATTCACATAAAACGAGGGTTCAAGAGGCACAAGGACTGGGAGCTCAGAGAGGCATAACAACCAAAGGAGTGGACATTTTCAAGAAACTATGACAAAGCTTGGAAAACGTAGACCCCCAAATCTTGAGCAGAGGTGGAAGTATTATGAAAGCAACCCTGTCTTAAATGGCACTCTTGATGCAAACTTGCGGTCATTTGGTCTTTCATTGTTGGACGTCCCTGTGGTCCTCGAGACCACAGGGTGTCCCATTTTATGATTCAAAAGCATATTCCCCATGTGTCGTCAATAGATCTTAAAGGGCGTGGTCAGATATCCAGCAACATTACGTCATGTGAACTCAAATAACCGAAAGGACTAAGGGTGCCATTTTTGGACAGGGTCATCATCGCCCTCTCCTTTGTGTCCTACTCCTCAGCAAGGATGACAAGGGATAAGAAGGGGGAGCGGGGTTAAGCACCTGAGCTGTCCGATAGCGCTCCTCCCAATGCTGTCGTTCTACCTGAGTGTGCTCAACCGTGAGCTTCAGTGTAGAAAGCTTGGTCATGAGAGACTGGTAACAGACATGGAGGGAATAGGTGATAGAAAGCTGGAGGAAAAGAGAACGCAAGAGGGACGTTCATTATGCTGAGAGCTGAAGAGTTTGTGAGAGTGCAATGAACAATTGAATAAAAAGTCCTATTAGTATGTATAGAAGAGTTAGGGGATCAAAGCAAGAAGTTGCATTGACAAGAGTTTGCATTTGGGGATAAGCCAACATGGATAAAGAGAATGTTAGTAAATGCTGATGGGGCAGTTAAAGTTTGTAATGAACAAAACAGAACCACAAGAGCACCAATTACTAGGCTGAAGTCTAATAGGATTCCAGATTAAATTTAGATTACCTTAGTGGCTTTGAGCTTCCTCTCATATTGTGATTTCTCCCCCTCCAGTTCTTCAACTTTGCTCTTAAGAAGGCGAAGCTCTTGTAGCAAAGCCTGATGAATAAGCGGAAACAAAGAAGAATATTACAAACCACCTTGCCATGGCAAATATCCAGCCATTCTGGCAACAACTCCTGGAAAAACTATGCTTCTTAGGTACAGATCCCCTAAATTGAGTTTGCAGAAAAAATTAAACCCTGAGACTTTCCTGTGCATGAGGAAAAATTATCTTGTGTACACTCGAAAGTTCAAGGAGCTTTTTTTCTGCAAATCCACTTCAGGGGATCCATACTAAGGGCTTTCACATCAATACAAAGGAATTCAAGAGAAAGGGTTTGAACTGGCCAATGAAAGCCATAAACCGTGCAGTTAAACCACAAGAAAGCTCTGGAGATTCCTGGAAAACCTTATTAGTTTCTATAGGTAAGATACCTTGAGTCCTCAAATACTGTCAGAATTGATCAAGGAGAAAGAATCTAATAGGGTCACCACTAAGCCCACAGCCCTTCTGGAAGCTTTCTGGAACTACTCAGCAACCGTTAGCGTTAGTGAACTTCCATCATGCAGGTTTACACCCAAAATAAATCATAACATTCTGTCATTGAAACACACTGCAAACACCAATAACCATGAGATTCCCACAGTGGAGCCCACAGACACATTGGATTCACTGTAGGAAGAGTCAGTTAGTAGTAATTCCATTTGGAGTGTCCAAAAGTGAGATGGGGAATGGTTATGTTTTAGGGTAAAGCAAGGAGATAAAAACAGGGTCTTGAAGTAAGTCCACCACGTAATGAGGATCTGCCTACATTCTCTCCTCCGCTTCTACAGCGGCAGCTGCATTCCTCAGCATCCGATGCACCAAGGCCCACATCGGGGCTCTGGTCGAGAGCCTCCTGTGTGCCATTGTCCCCCAGGCTCTCCAGGGCCCTCTGCTCCTGAATGCGATTGCTGATTTCCTCCTGGAATTTACACATCTGCTCCTGTAGTTCACTAATTAGATTAACCACACTCTGAGAGAGCAAAAACAAGAAAGCCAGAAAAAAAAGGAAAACGTTGATCAGATTTGGAAACAGTTACACTTAGACATATATGGTCTTATGATTAATCTGAGTTATCTGAATAGGCATATTTTTTCTTTGGATTTGTGCAAGTATTTCTGGAGGTCCTTTAAAGGGATAGTTCACCCAAAAATGAAAATTCTGTCATTAATTACTCACAGTCATGTCATCCAAACCAGTAAAACCTTTGTTCATCTCCAGAACATAAAATAAAATATTTTTGATAAAATCGGAGAACTTTCTGACCATGCATAGACATTTCAGTTGCGTTACTGTCTATGCAGGAACAGAAAGCTCTCAGATTTCATGAAAAATATCTTAATTTGTGTTCTGAAGATGAACGAAAGCCTTATGGGTCTGGGATGACATTAGGGTCCACTACCAATTTTCAACAGTGTATATTCACATACCTTACGTGTTATCAGCATTATGTGTCATGCTTGAAATAATGTTCTTCTGTATAAATGGTAAACTGCCAGTAAAAAAAAAAAAAAAACCTACTGACCTACTTCTCAATTTAAAGAAGGGTCTATATGAGGACAAGCTTTCTGTGAACCATACACAGCATTTCAGAAAATAAAATGCAGGTGCTTGGGATTCAAATAAATGTCCAGATGAGTAATAAATAATAATTTAATACTTCATCTGGCACATATGACAGTACTACGTACTGATTACAAGATCTGACTTTAGCAAAAAGTATGTTAATATTCAGTTTGTTTTTCACTTATGAACACGTGAATGATTAGTCAGGCTAATCTTGGCTATTCTGACAGAAATGCAAAAGCTGTCAGCCAGAGGAAGTTTCATATGATATTCCCCACTGATACTAAAGCTGATGATAAGGCACACGTTCCAAGTTTATATTAAGCTCTATGCGAAAGGTTTGTGAGTGGGGGAGATGTGTGTGGTGAAAGTGTTTTGCGCCTGTGTATGTTCAAAGTGAATTTCTGCCATTCTGTCCCGCTGAACGGAGCCTTGCAGCTGTCACCCTTGAGGCCAGTGTTTGTTGATGCAACAAATGCAAGGAGAGCTCAGTTACAACACAACCAACAATGTGCCGTGATGCTATGGATTTATGAGAAGATGCAAGAAAGAGTGATTTACAAGACTGAGTCATTACTCAGTAAACCCAGAAATTTCAACATTAACCACCAGTCACAGAATATGCATATACTTTTGTAACAAGCAAGATGTGCGATTTTTACTGATTTGACTAGAAAGATTTAGGCTACACATTCAAATTTCAAAAAATGTATAAATGTGAAATGCAAAATGTACACACATTACTGAACAGCCATTAGCAGCTTTTCCTTCTGTTTTCGCTTCACTTCTAAAGGTGAATGACATCCATTGCAGATACGTGTTAAAAAGTGTGTGCATGTTTTGTGCAGCTGAACACTCGTCAAGACAAGCACTGAGCACTTCTGGCGTCTGTCATTTTATGTTCATCAAACTGCCTGTCACTGTCTCCCATTTAGGTCCACCGCATGCTTTTGTGCCTCAACTGATTAGCATCTTCCCTTATCAGCGCATTGCCTTTCTGGCACCGGGAGCATTTGTGGGAGGTAGGGTTTGGATGTGCATGTGTAATTGCCTGGGTGTGTGTACATAGCTGTAAATCATGTTTCTGTAAGCACACTGTCAGTGTGGAAAGGCTGAGGCTGTGTGATAACCCAACTCAAACGAATGACAAATACATAACAATGAGACATCTTTTGGCTCAGAGTCAAACTCCTTTCTGATTTGAGTTCTTGGTATACCTACCTGAAATCAAACACCATGAGAATGCTTACATACTTGTATAAAAAATTGAAGAGAGAGAGTTTTCTAATTACCAATGGCTTTTGAGTGAGGATACCAAGGCAAATGTATGCTCACTATGAAAATTCCAATGACTTTAAATTTCTATTCATTTCCATGGCTCTACAAGGCTGTGAATTCAAACTAAAATTTCTAGGTTTTCCCATGGCCCTTGGAAACCCGTCCACTTGCTGTTTAGGAAAATGCTTTGAAAAAAATACCATTCCATTTTTAGACAGAAAACCAGAGATGTAGTATGCTCAAGAAAAATAAAGCTCAGAACAGATGCTCCTTTAAAGTTTTATGGTGTTTTCCAGAGTCTCAGTTTAGTCTGTTGGCTCTGCACAGTGCATTACACTGTGAGTCCGATAAGTAATTAGGTGTTAAGAGGTGATAAAACTACAGGATCTACATACACACACCACAACATAAACAAACCACCACAACTTCCCTGTTCCCTAGTTATGTTTCCATGCGGCATATGGAAACAACAGATTAAATGTTAGCTCAAAACCTTTTGAGCATGTTTACTGATCTTGTATTTCAACACGAAGCTCTTGGTAATGACAATGTTGTGTCAAAAATGAGTTTCTCTTCAATAGGACCATATACTTTTTTATTAATATACCTCTAAATGTATATAACAACACATATACTGAAATGGCTGCTTCTGTGTGTGTGGATTCAATTGAATTAGAGCCAACAGGTGGACAACAAAGACAGACACACTCAAAAAGACCTAAATAACATCACCCAGTCAACAAATCTAAACCAGAATTACAAAGTATTCATCAGTATTATTTTATGAGGAAACAGGAAAACATAACAGTTGTCAGACAATTCCTGATATTAGGGGTGTCAAAATTACTGGTATATCGGTACCAAATTGATAATAAAATATAAAAGATACATAAATAAGTAATACTTTATACAAGCACACACAACTTAAACATTAATATTATATATATATATATATATATATATATATATATATATATATATATATATATATATATATATATATATATATATATAGTGTATAACTTAATATTTCTATAGTTTATATAGTACAAAGTGTTAGTTACTAAAATAAAAATAATGTTTACTTTTTTAGTTTAACTAAATCTGAAAATAATTCTCAATTACGGTCATTTAAATAAAGCTGAAAAGAAATAAAATTATTAGATGAAAACTTAAAAACAACAAAAAAGAATGCAAAAAAAATGCAAAAATAAATTAAGCCACCTAGAAAAGAAACTAATAATGATGAGTAAGCACATAACATTCAAGTTCAAACTAAAATGAAAAGGAAGAATATAAAAATAGAGGCTAAATTATTCTATAATATTTATTCAATTAAATTATTTGCTGTGATAATAAAATGGAGAATCATGAAAACAATGTTTTGGTATCGAGTACTAGTGCTGTGACATCTGCACAAACAGAGGAAGTAAACAGCCATGGGCTTAAATAAGTCTCATTTAGGGAACTACAATAATATGATGTTAAACAAATAAATCTCATAACAGATGAACCCACTGCCCTGTATGAGCTGACAGACTGACACAGTACCTCGGCTTTATGATGTTTCTGCTGTTCGTCCATATGGTTGTGTTCCTCCTCCATGCCGACTAGCTTGAGTTTCAGATAGGAAACTTCATCCATGAGTTCCAGTTTCTGCGTCTCCAGTGAGGTTCGGCTGACGAGCTCCTAAAGCAGACACACATGTTGGCGAACACATGGTGACACACAAACACACCCACACAGTTGTACTGTATACAGTGACAATCACACAGCACACAGACGCTCCTCGCTGCTCCACTGGCCAAGTTCTCTCATAGTAACACTTAGGCCGAAGCTAAGCGCCGCTAAATATACTCAAGCAATGAACGCTATTTTTACTTCCTCGGACTCTCTGGTGCCTGTATGTGAGAAAGTCGGGAGGGCCAAAAGAGGGAAACTTTGTTTCTCAGCATTCCTGATACTATGGGCTAAATTCAGCAGGGCTCTGAGAACCTTTGTTAACAAGTGTTTAAAAAAGGGCATATATTGTTTTGTGCACATTAAAAACCTAAAAGTATTGCAGTGAAACAATTATGGTATCATGTGGTAAAACTGTGGTATTTTGATATTTACTATTGTGGTGAAGGATTACAATATTCCTAAACCATACAAAACTACACAGTATTACAATATAGTATCATGTAGAAAAGGTCCACCTCATGCCCATTTCTTTATTAAACCGTTTGACAAATTTATTCAAATTTTCATACAAGTGCAAAAAAAAAATGTCAGCAGATTTCTTGTGGTCCTAGTTATGCTCATGTCTAGCATCGCCCTCAAACACACTGACTGAGGATTTCAAATAACTGCACTTCCTCTTTCACCGCATCACTTCCTCATTGTAGTTTCTGAAGAAGAACACAAAAGTCCCATGTTGTTCTAATGATCAGAAAGCTCAGATTGTGTGCTCATGTCTCTAAATCTATTTTCTCATATTAGTTTAATCTAATAGAAGCATCCAATTTTTCCTTCAACATTAGGCCTAAAAAAAAAAAAAGTTTTTTTTTCCGGTTGGTTGTCAGTTGAGGTCATTGGTCGGTAGGGATTTTTTTATTTTTTTATTTTTTTTCTCCAGTGGCAGTTTTACACACACACACACACACACACGCGCGCGCTGATTTTAAATGTGTGTACCGGTACTTTTACGACAGTGATTCTGTATTCCCGTTTAAAGTCTGTTGTTGCCATAGACACGCAAAACGCACACACACACACAAAAAGCCTTCGCGGGAGTTTGACAGGCGATCTCATAGTAGATTAACATGGAGGATTTGAACTTGAAAAACGGAGTGTACAGACATCTTTTTGTAGTCAAACAACATTCTTTGTTATGTTCATTTATGTGGTTTATTTGATTTTGATGCTATAAATTAACTAGAAGCAAGAGACGATCAGTTAGTTTTAACTGATGATCTAACTTACAGCGATCTGTTCGACACATTCAAGAGCCACAAAACGGTATTTATTGTTTACATTTCTTTAAAAAATGACCACATTTGAAAGGTGAAATAACCAAATGAGACTTTGTTTCATATTAAAAGTAAGCTGGTAATGTTAATGTCCTGTCTGTCAGCATGTTGTCAGTGCCCTCTCTGTTCCGCGATATATTGTTTACTCCCCCCTCCCCCCGTGTTTCTCTTAATGTTACGATTTCCAAACCTTAAGTTATAGCTCACTTTAGGAATTGACAGTTAAAGGGTTTTGATGCAATACTTAATGGTTTTTAACGGATTACTTAAGTGTAAAACAGTATTTAAAGGAAACTGTAATTTAATTAACGATGTGTGAAAGACCGTTCTTCCCCAGTCTCATAAAATAAATTTGGGTCGCACATAAATTGACAGGGTCGGTCGGAAACCGGAACCAAACAAATTTTTTTTTAGGCCTTAGCTGCTATAGGGAAATAACGAGAAGAATATCAACATGCAGTAAATGGTAAAACTGTTTGCTTTACAAACCAGTGTGTTCATAATTAAGATAATACATTAAAATAATATGGTAAGACAACAATTGATGAGATTGGAAGCTAGACCCATAGAATTTGCAAATGGCTGCGCCCACTTTTATGGGAAGAAAAAGGCGGATATAATGGAATTGAGAAATTGTTGATACAATGAAAACAACACAAAGTTTCCTGCTAGACTGATGATCTTTTGCTTCTGTGAAATACAGTGAACATGAGTCACAATCAGCCACCAATGTCACAATCTAGATCATACAGAAGGAGTTTTCGACCGTTTAAACTCCAAGACCCTAAATGGCCATAATTAATATTTAAAGGCTCAATGGCTTTTACAGTTGTATGTGATTTACTGGATATGGGTTATGGATATATTTTTTTTTACAAATATTTTTAAATTGGCATTTCTAATAAAATATTATACAGCTTTGAATAGCTAGAAAAATGTATATTCATACAATGTACAAAAACACCCATGTAATAACCTACTAAACATCCAGGTCTAGTGCAGTTTATTAAAATAAATAAATACTTAAATCAGTCCGAGGCTAACTTTTACTTTACTTCAAATTAATGTGAACTTTTCAGAATAAAATAAATTTTACAATGTTGCATTTTCATTTTTTTGCTATTTTTCTTACAATAATAATATTTACTTTTCTAAATTTATATAACAACTTAAAAACACCTAATGCAATTAAAACAAACAAACATGAGGGCTTAAATTGAATTAAGCATTGACATTTCTATTAAAATCTTTTGAATCTCCTGCAGTTCCTTCAGAAAACCTCTAGGGGTTCACAAACTTGCACTTGGGGGGAAAGCCATTATCATAATTAATAAACTATTAAACAGCTCTTTGCACTATTGGTAAGCAATACAGCACATTTCAACATCATATTGAACAAAGAAGCCAACAAAGAACAATGGTATTTAAGAAAACTGCCATGTCTAAGCTGTGAGTTTACTTGCCCCATGAGCAAGGAGAACATGAGGGCTCTCTCCATCGCTCCATCTCAGCATTCCATCTCGATATGATTGTTGGCACAGCCGTCCTGTTATGGAATCCTGAACATGATCCCAGGCAAAGTGGGCATTTCTCACTAATATAACCTTAAATTGGTATGAAACTGATGTGGTATGTCAAACTATATAATATGATCAGATTATATAATTTCTAAATTAATTGTATTATTCTTTATAAATCTAAATAACATTATACTATTTTATATCATTGTGTTATAATGAATATTAGTTATAATAATTTTAAATATTATTTCATGAATTAATAAATAATTGACCCGCAGAATAAAAAAAAAAAAAAAAAAACTTTTTGTGCAAAACACACTAATCATTTAACCTTTTGTACACAATGACTCAAATCCGTCTGAGTAAGTCTGTGTATTTCTTCAGCAGATACTAAAAACATTAATATTCTCTCCACAAATAAGCATTCATTTCTGTGGTTTCACTTGGCAATACTAAAGGAACATAGCGGTTTCAAAAACAGTAATTTAGAAATTATACTAAACCATTTCTCTATGCAAATCAAACGGACAGTTGCCAGCAAACAGCCACTAACATAGTGACTAAAAGAGTTTCATTACAAATCCACCATCTTAAGCCAGTTAATCACACAGTAAACATACAAAAAACATGCACTTTCCTCATACTTTATCATAACAACATCCACACAAACAAACAACTAACTTTGCAGAGACATACATAGATATAAAGGTTTAAAGGTATAATTTAAACCCACATCCATAAATCAAGTACACTGAAAATATGAACCAAGTCTGAACATTTAATCTGAATCAAGTCTACACAGTTACATCTGAAACTGATGGAAAACCACAGATTGCTCAAGTTTCAGTTTTAGAAAGTGTTCACAATTTCTTCAACCAAAACCATCATGTAGAAGATTGAATTATTTTAAATGTCTCTTCTTTATTTCTCGCTGATATCTGCTTAAAACTTGACGTAAATGACAGCATGTGATCTTACCTGCTGGAGCATTTCCTCAGTAGAAATGAGTTTGTGATGATGTTCTTCCAGGGAACTTTCCAGATCTCTGATCTTTTCTCCTTGCGCTTCAACCTGGTCAGTGAGAACACTCACCTAAAACCAACAGACAGCAGACAACTTTCACTCAGGCTAACATGAAACCTGGCCAGTGTTTCTCGGTCGTTTCCTCCTACAGATATGCTAACTGACGATTGCAACACACATGCAACTCCAAAGTCCAAACAGCAGAGAAATGTAGTCCTTCAAATGTGCAAATTTGGGTTAAAAACAGCCATTCCTTAGCCCTGACACACTTCCATGCTAACATGTGTGCCTGCTTGAGTTTCAATTGTTTTGAAAGTGTCCTTTTGTTCAGCACCAACTGAAAGACTGCCAACCAGCAGGACAGGTAAAAGGAGAAGAACAACACCTTGAGGGCATTAGGAGCCAATCACGTTCATCAGTGTTTTAGAGCTCAAGACAATGCACCAATCAGAGAGCAGGAGGGGCAGGACTATGGAGAAGGGCAACTTTTTTGACACTTGTTGCAGAGTTAGACAACCTAACTTCTTAAAGGTGAAGTGTGTAACTTTTTTATGTTATAATACTTTCTACAAGTAAGCCTTTAATACTCTGTGGTTATTATAAAACATTTCCTAGATTTGTTTGAGTGCCAACTACTAATAATTAATTTTCAATGTTCTTAATACAGTAATAAATTATTAAACTGTGCTGAGGAGAGGTTTGCTAGTATTTTCCTAATGGTTTGTGCACATCAAAAACGAAGCGAATATTCACATTTTTACATTACTCGCTCTAGATTACTCAGTGTTTTTTGCATCACTCATGTTAATAAAAACAATTTTCCATTATCTGATTCAACCGGATGTCAAACTGGACGTGTCGATAACCTCTTTGCTGATTGGCTTGTGTGACAACTTGTCATGTGAATTTCTCACTCGAGTTGAAATTTTTCAATTTGTGCAGAACACATGATTGAAGCCTTGTTTATATTTTTGCATCTGCTCTGCAGAGCGAGCCTCTGCTGACTGCACACACATCTTCCCAAACGGACGAGTGTTTATACTTGTCGTGTTCACCATTGTATTAATCTTTAAAATGACAGGGGGCGACTCTGAGAATTTGTCTGCTAAAACCATCGGGAATCAGCGGTGAGACCGTGAGAGGAAGTAGGACTTAGCATCTCACGTAGAGTTGATAAACGAATTAATTTCTTAACGTATAAATGTGTTGGGTTGTGGGTTCATCTTAAGGACACAAGCGAAAATTTTGAAATGTTTTTTTTGTAGTACATTTCACCATACACACACTACAAAAGAATCATGTAAAACCCATAAAGCTTGAGATTTTTTGTGTAATTAGAACAAAATACTGTACATGGATATAATAAAAAAACTTATTTCTCATTAATATATACAAAACAACATTAAGCAGGAGCCACATGCAAAGTTTTGGTGTGCACAAACCATAAGCAATCTGACATACAGATTATGTTTGATGGATGATAAAATGCCTCACTAAATGAAATCCTTAGCTAAATCTAAGGACCAAAATTTTATAGAGACTAGAGATGGGTTAGTTTCACCTGGGCTAGTAAACAACTGCTTAACAACCACCTAGTAAACAACTTAGTAACCACCTAGAATACACTAGCAACCACCTAGCAACACTCTAGCAACCATCTAGAATAACCCTGTGACCAACTAGATGCCCTAGAAACCACCTAGAAACCATCTGTAGACCCTGAAAACAGAAATAGTAATCTGTGGCATTTTTATATCATATTTATTAACTGAATGATATATAAGTCAGCAGATACATATTCAGGACAAATATTTACTTTTTACAGCTGGATGTCTGCTTTGGAAAAATCTCTGTTAAATGAACACAAATAAGAATGCTAGTTTACAGTAAACACATACCATTCAAAAGCTAAAAATAGGCTAAACTCTCACTGTGGTGTCCACCATCAAGGCTTCGTAAAATGTCGAGTTACACCAACCCCCTAACCTGTCTAAAGATTGTCCCATAGCTATGTGATCTACGACCATCCCATTGTGCATTAGACAGGCAGCTGTGTCACCAAGGGCTGCAGCGCGGCAGTGTCACATGTCTCTATGTTCACAGAGACACCACAGTCCCCCGGTTTGACCCTGGGAGGTTTTACAAGCATGTTGGCTAGTTGTCTTCTAATTGTGTTGACACTGTGACTATTATGCTGAGTTGAAATGCCTTGGAGGCCTGAGTGAAAGATCTCACCTGGAGAACCAGAGACTCTTTGTCCCCTTCTAATCTCGCCAGCCGCTCTTGATAGGTCTCATTGTTGCTTGAGCACTGGAGGTTAACCTGTGGAGACACACACGTGTACATGTGTTTTTACACAGAGAAGTCTTCTGGATTGTAAGTGAACTTCTGCGACTTGATCACTTTAAGTGGCTGTTTTTCCTCACAAAAACCCAAATATCCCCTAAGTTGTTTCAGGTTATAATCACATTGTGGGGACATTCATGGACATTCCATAGGTGTAATGGTTTTTATACTGTACAAACTGTATTTTCCCTTACCCTACCCCTACCCCTAAATATACCCCTAACACAAAATCTTCTGCTATTTTAGATTTAACCCTCTCAGGCTCAAATTAAGTTTTAGTAACTTAGTAACTTTAGTAACCTTTAGTAAAGTTTTTAGTACTCCAGATACATAAAATATATATCTGGAGTAATAAGGTTTTTAGTTTTTAACTGTTGCAAATCAGCAACGCCTGCCTTGAGAGGGTTAAGAAAAGATTATTCCTTATGATTTTTAAGCTGTTTTCCTCTCAGGGACCAAAATAATAGCCACACAAGGTAAAATATTACTGGTATTACTATACTTGTGGGAATTTGGTCTCCATAACGTAGGTAATACCAGGTACACATACACAGAAACTGAAAGTCATAAGAGAGGTGTGCAAGAGGAGAAGCTAACCTGCTTGACCACTTTTATGAACCTGTGGTTAAATGTGATAAATGACATACTGGCGCCAAAAATTAACTGACAGCTTTGACATCCATTCAATAGAAACAATAAAGGAGGTCATTACAAATTAATAAGGTCATTTGCATAAGGTTTGAGGGTCACAAAAACCATGGAAAAGGAAACAACAGCATGAAGTGCTGACAGAGAGACCGACAGAGAGACAGACAGACAGACAGACAGACAGACAGACAGACAGACAGACAGACAGAGAGACTGACAGACAGACAGACAGACAGACAGACAAACAGAGAGACAGACAGACAGACAGACAGACAGATAATGACATAGAGACTGACAGACAGAGAAACTGACAGACAGACAGAAAGACAGACAGACAGAGAGAATGACAGAGACTGACAGACAGAGATAAAGACAGACAGATAGACAAACAGAGAAACTGACTGACAGACAGACAGACAGAGAGAAAGATAGAAAGATAAAAAGATAATCGGTTCCTGTGCCGCTTGAACTGAAGTGCTGTACCGATCTGTCATGACACATTAAAGCCACAAAACTGTATTTATTGTTTGAATTTCTTTAAAAAGATGAAAATATTTGAAAGCTGAGACTTTGTTTCATACCAGAAGTAACCTGCTCTGTATTGTCTGTCGGTGTATTGTCAGTTTCCTCTTTGCTCTGCGATGTATTTGTGTATCACTGCATGAGATTGGGATGTGTGATGCGAGAGCGGCATGGTTTGTCAGACTTAGCAATAGTAACTAAGTGATGGTAACTAAGTAAGTGTCTTTGCGAAAAGGAAAATTTTTCAGCAAATATGGAGAGACAGATAGAACATTTACCAATTTAGCATAACAAATTATCATAAGCTGAAAAATGTTTAATGATCAAATAAATCTTCTGCCCATTCAGACTATATCTGCAGAAAACACGTCAGTAAATACAGTATGTCGCAGCGTGCAAGATAAGACACTGTCACTTGTCAGCACTAAGCTAGCAGAGCCACACGGATAATCTCTGTCCTTTAAAAGCTTTTGCTGTGTCCAGGGCTGTCAATTCTCACAATAAAGCTGTCTACTCAGGGTTTACAGGGCCGGCTGTCTGGAGGAGTTACAGGGTTATGCCTCTCTAAAGGCAGTGCTCAGTCCTCAAACATGAGGCTTTCATTGCATTGCATAGTAATTGCAGTCTACAGCAAGTTTAAACTCTTTTTTATTTTCTGGGAAACAGGTAATGAGAAGAAAGCCTGATTTCAGAAGAAAATGTGAGGAACTCCAAAAAAATAGTTATGTAACTCTTCAAGTGAGTAAGTATGAACATATTGTGAGAAACAGCTCACCAAACTCTATATATCACTTCATAAATGTTATACTACAGATTTGACTTGCCTTCATGCCAACAACTAAACTGTGTACTTCACAGCTTTAATGAGGGACAGAACTATAATCCCATAAAGCATTGCTAATGATATCATCTTATTAAAAATGCTGGATAAATTTAAAACTTTATTTAAAGATGTCATGTATATATTTAAGTAGTAGTGCTTAATAGGGGTGGGCATGTTGCTAAACAGTTCTTTTGATGTCATGGACAATATACTGATCGGCGGGGAGTCTTTGCAGAATTATGGGTAATGTAGTTTTTCACCAAGAATTCTGCTGTTGAACATGATTATTTAAAAAATAATGTGGACTGATGATTTCAACAAATGCAAATACATTGCAGCTTACAGTAGTTCTGTCTTTAACGGTTTATAAGTTATCATTATGCCTTTCAGTGGAGCTAGCTTTAACATGGAAACCATATAAACATCAACTGGAACATGAATTTACAATGAACTAAAAACCCCAAACCCACAGAAAGCATCTTTGTTTCAAGTTCAAAGAGTGAGATTCATGATGCTCTCTAGAACACCAATTCAATTTATTACCTCACCAGAGAGATGTTTATAAGCAAGACAACCCACAGGGCCTGGAATTTCCCCCTTTTTCATGTCCCACTGCCTGCTTGCAGAACTGTAAAGGCCTGAAATGACTTCCGAAGAAACTACAGTGATCATTATTACCCCACTGTCCAAGAATGTATGACAATATTGAGAATTTTACAGTACAACCCCTCCCTGCAATACAGTAATGCGTTCCATTCCTCTTCCAACCCAGCATTTTATACTGTTACACCTTGTGAAGTATAATTACTGTAATTTCTTTCTTACTTTGGAATGCAATGGCCGGTTGAGTTTTACATCGCGTGCCTTTCTTCAAAATTACACATTCTTCCCCATCTCCGGCTTACCGCAATCCCACAATGCCTTGTAAACCACATCAACCATGGAAAACAAGCTTTTCCACACCTCTTGCACTTAAGAACAGGTGTGCACATTGATGTTCGTACTCCCACCTTTAAATTGAATTTTACTGCCTGATTTACTACTCCAAGTATCAAGTGTTAGTCAGTGAAAGCGTTTTTGTTTGTGTTCAAGAACATGAGCTCAGAATCATTGAAGCTGGACAGGATAAAAAGCGCTTTTGTACTATTGCAAATCAGAAGTTCCTGGCACATATCCACACCAGCACAATACTGCTTGTCGTTTTGACAACAACAACAACCAATTCCACATAAATCCAACCACTCTATATCAGTCTGCTCGTCCGGGTAACAGAAACCGCCACTACTTTCACACCTCGTATCACCTCAGACTCACGTTTCATACATCTGTCGCCATCTAGGGTCATTATATTTAACTAAAACTGAACTTAAACCGAAAAAAAAAAAACCGTATAAAGTACATTTTTTAGCTTGTTGCCAAATCAGTATATTAATTTTCACTTAGTTTAACTCGATGTATAAAAATAACTAAAACGAGAACTGAAATAATAATTCAATAAATATTACATAGACTTTAAAAAAACTTGCTAAAAACACAACAAAATTACAAAATTAAAATGGAAAGTAAACAATAAAAACTAATTCATAATAGTAAAACAAACTGCAGTATCTCAAAAATAATAAAATAATAACAGCACCATCTTGCATCTCACTTAGCAATTGTTGTGAAAATCAGGTCTTCATAATTAATATTGTAATGTTGTGTAGTATCATCATGGTGTTTGTCTTGTTGCTATGCTGATTGTTTTGTATTGATTGATTGACTATTTTTTTCTTAGCGGAAACACACAGCTAATGATCATAAATAATTTAAGCTCAAACCAATATTCCATAATAAATTTTAAAATAATGACTGGTTGACTGTGAATGGTACCTTTCTTATTATATATTGCTCAAAAAAAAAAAACCTGTAATAAAAGCTGAATGGAAATATCCATAAAGTGGATAATTTACAGTAAAAGCAGACATTTCAACTTACCTTTTTAAGCCAAGTAAAATGCTTATAAAAGTCAATTTCCTTCTCCATGCTGAAGGCCCATCTCGAGCCGTTATAATAAAGGAGCGACTGCAGCGGCTGGCTGAGATCTGAGCTCTGGGTTTCAGTGACTCTGTCTGCCTGTTTTTAAAAGTCGCCTCCTCCTTCTCCTCCTCCTTCTATATTGGCTGCTTAAGACAGGAGCTCTTAACATGCTGAAGCAACTGCAAAAACCTCATTTCTAAAGGCAGACGTCTGTCCGAGACCCCTTGCATCTGCTGTCCAGCCAGACACTTAGAAGTTCAATGTGTGTGTGTGTGTGTGTGTGTGTGTGCGTGTGTCAGACGCAAAACATCAATCCACAACTTCCACTCCCTAATGTTGCTTACTAGTAAACACCATTCAGCTCCCTCTTTCACATGCGAAAGGCTCTATATTTGTAATTTTCCCCTCCCTTTCTTTCAACATTTTTCTATTCTCTGTGTGAGACAGTGGCTCCAATTAAGTTCCGAAACAAACCAGTGTCTCTGTTTAAACACAGCTATAGACAGAGAGGGGGACATTTACAGTCACGCTGCCTTCCAGCGCTCCCCCATCTGTTTTTACTCAAGACTGCAACCCATTAGACCAAAGACCCTGCTTCCTGTGGAAGACATCCATCCATTTCTAAGTGTCTTTTTAACTTTACAAGCAACCCTGCTGTCCAGTTGTCTCCTTCGTGGACAAACGCAGCTGAGAGAAAGACTGTGAAGAGACTGACAAGCACAAACTGGCCTGGTTAATACTAGATAACAACTTAATAACCTTCTGATCTTGTCAGGCCTGTAGGTTAACATGCCACTATGTAAGCTGCTATATCATATAATTAACTTAGAGATTTAAAGAGATTTTTTTTACTTAAAATTAATATTCTGTCATCGTTTAAGGCATGGTCACATTAGCAAAATTTCACTAAAAACTCCACAGTGTTGCTAGCATTACGCAATGTAATATGAAGCATCACTCATATATGTCACTTTCAAACTAAGTATCTTTCTGATGGTCTTCGCAGAAGGTTTGTATGTCCAATTTAAACATGATAGAAATCTGTGTGAGGTGCTTTATCCCATTATATTTAACTCCCAACTGCATGAATTCCCACTAAAATTACTGGATTTCACCAGCAAAATTTTGCAGAGCAACGGTAAATGTAACCGTACATACAGTATATACATACCTATATGTAATTTTACTGTAAAATAAAATGTTTTTGGAAATTAGATGAATAACCATATAATTTAGGGAAAACTGTAAAAGGACATTCCCAGAAGTTGTATAACACGTGTAACAAATATGATGATGTAATTTTTGTTATTATTCGAGTTACATTTTATGATATTTGGTAAATGTTTAGAAAAAGTGTCATTATATCATATCACTTGATGAAATATATGGTTTAGGATATATGGCTTCCTGTAATACCTTAAGCTGTAAATGAGTCAAGAATAAGTCTAATTCATGGACAAATCCTTCAGACAAGTTTTGTGTAATGATTCAGCTCATTAAAAATTATTCATTCACAAATCAAACACTGTCAGGAAGAGCTAGTGTGGACTTTTCAGTGATAGTAATGAGATGAATTTTAGTCTGTTTGTCACAAAGCTATCATATAGCTTCAGAAGACCTGAAATATAGTGCATGAGTCATATAGACCACTTTAACGGTATGATATTTTTGTTATTTTAGAGCTTCACAGCCCCACTGGAAACAGCATACACAATATTCTTTACAAATTCACTTTTGTGCTTCACAGAAAATGATCCTTCACGTTTTGGGTGAGTAAATGGTTAACTATCCACATGTTTTCCCACAAAAAATAATACAAAATGCTAAAACATTCAGTATGGGACTTGTGATGGTTACCAGGCCTGAGTTTCAGCCAATATGCCACACCATCCTCATTACAACCACTTTATAGTATTCCCTCACTTTCCCCAGCATTTCCTGTTTGCGTCATAGGGAGTTTTGTGTACTACGCAGAGCGGTGGGGATACGGTCACCATGGGGACTGTTGTCAAAATTGTTAAATGCCTATAGACGAAGTCAACAAAGGACTTTGGCTATTTTGCATTGTCTTTTGGTGTATTCAAATGAACTTTTTCCATTCTAAGACTTCAAAAACATATTCTTCTAAGCGAGGCAGGCTGCGATTATGTCAGCTATCAAGCCATATTAAAGGTTCCACCCTGAGATCAAGCACAGACGATTGTGTCTTATTACCGTAGCATGCAACTTATCCAGAGCTTTGAGAGTTGAGCTGCACCTGGCAGAGTCTCTGATCCTGACAGCTGCAGAGCTGGAGACACACCAGACACACGTGCACACGCATACACAAACAAGAGTAGACGTATTTAAATACTATCAAACAGACACGCTTTACCTACAGACAGGTTTCGGGTCAGGTCATAAGATGAACAACCTCTCTTATCTCGTTTCTGCAGCTCCCGCAAACATTCCTCATGTGCATGTAAACACGGGTCAGATACGGCGTGTATGAACAAAGCGTAATGTGGCCCCTTTAATGTGAACGCCTCACTATCGGGACTTGATCACATTTCCTGCAGTGTTTTTACCGGCTCTAATTAGGAAGCGTGAGTGTTTTTGATCCCACTCAGAAACAGCTCAAAGGTCTGCTGTCTTGTAGAAGGGCCCTTTTGATTTTTAGGAGGCCCCTTTAAGATGCGATCACTTTAGCGAAATTTCTGAGAAATTTCATTGACAAAAAAGGTCCACTGTGGGATAGCTTACACAAAAAGGAAAATTTAAAAAAAATTAATTAATCATTCACTTGTTATAAACCTGTATGAGTTTGTTTCTTCTGTTGAACACAAAAGAGGATATTTTAGAATATGTCGGTAAACCAAACTGTTGACGGTAGCCATGACATTTTTTTTTCATACTATGGATACCAGCAACTGTTTGGTTACCAACATTCTTCAAAATATCTTTTGTGAAACTCACTCAGGTTTGGAACAACTTGAGAATGAATAGTTCTTTATTTTTGAGTAAACTATCCCTTTAATAGAGTAGCAATGTATAAAGCACAGCTCACACACAAGCCGCTTTCAAACTTTGCAGCTTTTTGTTTATTAAACTCACAGTGAGGTCTATTTGAAACTATTTTGAAATCTGCATGGGTACATCTTATGCCCTTACACAAAATTCCCCAGTGGCATGGATTTCTATTAACATGACTGAATTGTGTCCACAAAAATTTAGCTGAAGAGGGTACATTATGAACCACACAGGATTTTCATGTCAAAGAAGGCACCTATTAATCACTACAAACCAATGATAGTTCAAATGTGTTTACCAGCTTAAAACGTAGTTTTGGCCTGATTTTGTTCAAATTATGTGTCAGTAGTTGTTCTTCAACTTCGCTTAAAGTAATGTGAGCTTAGCTTTAGGTCAGATCCCTGCAAAAATCATGGCCCTTGATTGATCCTTGGGCTCCGCCAACAGGTTGCTTATGCTCTTTCTGAGATTTTCTATGTTCATTGACCAGTAAATCACCACAGGCAACTGATGAGAATCATGTGCAAGCATTTTGGATTAGAATACACAAATAACTGTCTAAATGAACCTTGTGACTGTTTTTGCCAAAAACAAATACCAGCAAAACAAGAAAACACTTTTCTGAAAAAGCAAGTATGCGTGCATTGTCAAGTTACAAATCAACAAAATAATCCAGTAGTATAAAACTCTTAGCTGCAGACTTACCCTAGAGGAGATGAAGCCGAGCTAAAGGTGACCGGATCGTTTTTTAATGCAAAGCAAAACAGCAAAGAGAAAGGAGAGAGTAACTGCGTGGAGAGAGGGATATGAGGGAAGAAAGGGAGAAGAGGCAGGAAGCACAGCCCTATCAATGTCTCAGAGGGGATCCAAACTCTTTTAAAAACATCCAAGCAACATACACGCATACGCATGCAAATCCTGGGCCAGAAACTGCCTTTGGGACACATGAGAAAAGACACTGTATTAGTCAGGAGTCTGGACTTAAAGGTATAGTTCACTCAAAACTGAAAACTTTCCTAATTTTCATAATGTACTCATGTTGTTTCAATCCTTTAAGCTGTTATTTTTAATTTGGAATGCAAAAGGAATGATTCCGGGATTGATCCTGGGTCAGGGACCTAGTAACATTGCCGGGTTCAGTCCTGGAACGAGCTCTGTGTGAACAAAGGACAGAACTAATGCCGTAAACGCGCGTTATCATGCAAATCTTTTACTGGGTGTTTTGAAGGCAGATCAACGTTCGTGAAGAAAAAATATGTGCAAACTGTAATGAAGCAGAGATCAGTTAGCTCCTCACTATCCGCGCTGAAGCTGAGATCGTTCGCCAGTTTAAGTGAAAGTTAACGTGCCTAGCATTTTCGTAGTATAATCCGGAATCTCAGTGTGAAAGGGGCAGTCATTGAGTTTATGTAAAAATAATGGTTGCACTTTATTTTACAGTACGTGTACTAACATGTACTTATAGTGTACTTACAGTGTATTTATCTAAGAAAGTTCTGGTAATACAAGGTAACTACATGGGGTAGGGTTAGGTTTAGGGGTAGGTTTAGGTTTAGGGTTAGTACCTAGTTATTATATAGTTATTGTAATTACTATAATATGTACATAGTATGTACATGAGGAACAGGACTGTAAAATAAAGTGCTACCAAAATAATTAGTTCGAGCCAGCTCACAGTTCTGACCCTCGAGATCCTAAAGTTCAAATGACTGACTCAATGATTCAGTTGCAGTGGTTCTTAAGTGATCAGCTCACTGGAAGGGAAGATTTTCAGTGAATATTGACTTAAGTTATATAATGATTTCAATTTGGCCTTCACACAAAGACATTCAATTACTGGAGAGGACTGGGAATATAGTGCATAAGTCATATGGACCCAGTATTGTTATTGTTAACTAAAACTAGTCTAAATCATTTGCAAATTTTTTTAAGTGAAAGTGAAGACTAAAGGTCCCAATATACTTTGAACGAAAAGAACAAACTGATTTGACGTCATTTTGAACAAAATCAGACTGTAACGAAGTTTCGTTGTGTGTTTGTTTCGGCAGTTCAAAGCTTTCTGGGGGAGTTCGTTTTGTCTCCTAAACACCTTCGAGCTTCCATTGGTCCATGGCGGTTATGCAATCGGTGGGTGTGTTCTGAAACGCGCGGAGACTTTAAAGATTCAGAGAAACCATTTCATTCCTAGAAAGCAATTGCAATGAAGCTTGGTGTCGTTGACCTGAAGTTATGCAAAAGCAACGCAGAGAACCATCCGAGTCAAGTTTTCCAAAGCCATGAAATGAATGAAAGGAAAGCGTAAAGATAAGGTAGCAAGTTTCAAATAAATGTTACACCATACTGCTGCTGCTTTTGTTCCTTCAATGAGCAAATTTAAAGGGTAGTCTATACAGTGAATGAAATGCCAGATAAATTTACAATAATAAACATTTGTTTTTATCAAAAGTAAATCATGGCACCACATAAAATATAAAAAGGTGTAACAATTTATCCAGTTTAATAAAACAAACGAACACTAATAAAATAAAGTAACAAACTGACTCCAATCATTTCCAGATCATGCTAAATTTTTAAGACTATGAGACATTCACACTTCCCATAAAGGACTGATTATGGTTCTTTTGTATTGCAAACATGATACTGGACTCTGAAATGCTGATTCTGATCATTATTCTTTTGTCTATGATATTCTGACCATTGGTGCCCGTCTCACACCTAGATTGCCTACATTTCTTCATGTCATCATTGTTGTATTTAGGGGATAAGCACGAGCATCACGAGTCATGTTTACATTAATCCACACCCCGCCTCCATAAATTACTTAAACTTAAACTAAAATTAGAGTGAAAATGGAAAATATACAAATAAAAGTTCATTCAAAATATGAATGAATACTATAATAGTATATAAATGTTGTGTTCCACTGAAGAAATAAAGTCATACAGGTTGTAACAAAAAGGAGGGTGAGAAAACAATGCAGGAATTTTCACTGATGAATGAACTGTCCCTTTAAGACTCAGTACAGCTGCCTATTGAACAACCTAACACTTGCAAGGTCTTTTTGCTGCTTATAATCATGTCACCACATTTACATTAAAAAGGTTTTGTTTCCAAAACATGACAAACACAATATGAAAAATGTTCATTTATCATCGGAGAAACATGTAAACATCTTTATCACTGCATGGTGTGTAAATATTTATATAAGGGATACAACACTATCCAAATGCTGAGTGAAAGCTTAAAGATAGCACCAGGCTAAACAGAGAAGCTCAAGAAACATTAAACATCAACCCTCCAAATATAATGATCGCTCACGAGTTAGTTAAGCGTAAGTGAGCTGACGTGAGAATGCATGTTAAGTGAATTATAAGCCTGTATAATAATAACTGAATAACTCTGAAACTATTCTATTATAAAATTCACAATGGTTTTATAGGCTTTCCCTTTCAAGTGCCTTACCGATCCTTTCTCCAGCCACTCCATGAGAGTCTGTGCGGTGGTGCAGGGCAGCTGGGAGCGCAGTGAGTTGCGGTCCTCGTCCCTGGCCTGCAGCTCCAGTGCCAGTCTCAGCTCCTCAGCCAGCTGGAGAACCGGAAGCTGCCCGGCGCTCACAGGAGAACGCAGATCATACAGCCCGTTACTGAACTCCACCGCAGCCTTGGAACCTGTGGACAGAAATATGAAATGGTCAAAATAAAATACAGAAGTGGTCATGCTTTCATATGGGTGACACAGGTTCGAATCTGGCATATTTAAAAAAAATTAATTCCTTTTTTTTGGGGGTCATGTTTTTATTGTATCACAGTAGCAAAAAGGATGAAAAACGATGCAATCTATGGAACAGCTAGAGCTAAAAGTGACTTGAGAGGAAAAACAAATAGAAAGAGAGCAGGGGAGATGCACCATGACGCCATGTCATACATCATCACATCATATTAACCATCAGCACCCACACCCCTGCAGCCACGTGTCGCCTGCATCATCTAGAACAACAGTTCCAACAATCCCCATCTGGATGCTAAGGAATCCAAACATCTGGAACCGATCAGGATTCTATAACACTTTAAAAGTGGATGATGATATTGTTCCATTTTAAATGCCAGGATCAAGATCAGAACAAAGAGACTTAGGTTAGGGCCTTGGTTTCAGTTTTTATCTTATGCAATTGTAAGAAGATTACACATTTTTCCCATTAGTTTACGTGTCTTGTTAATGTAAGATTTGTACTCTTTCCATACAGTATGTCATTTCCAAGAAGATAAGTGGTGTTAAGAGTAATGAGAACAATGCAAAGAAATGCTTCTTGTATGCAGACAAAGAATGTGCCACTAATGTACATAACTGTTTATACAGATGCATAATTTGTGCATTCAGGCGCAAGTGCTTTGCTTGACTGAAGGCATGAAATGACCTCATTGGTTGCTTTAATGAAGGGGTGGGGGTGTTGTGCCAGTTACTGAAGCTGTACACGGAAAGCATACCCTAATGTCAGTGGTAAAAAAAAACTTACATAATGGAATATTTACTCTTGCTCTTCTACTTATCAAAAATATCCATTAGGTTTTGTTAATCCAAATTAAAATTATAAAATAAAATAAATACTATTGGAAATTATCTTAAAAAAAAACAACAACCGTAGAATATTTACTCTTGCTCTGCTACTTATCACAAATATTCAGTAGGTTTTAATAAAATAAAATAAAATTAAATAAAGCTATCCAAAATTATGAAATAAAATCAATAGACAGAGTGGAATATTTATTCTTGCTCAAGCTATTCAATATCTCTTTATCATCAAAAATCACTAAAAATAACAAAACAATAACTACTGGAAATAAGTCAAATAATCATATATAAGGCTAGAATGCTAGTTGTTGGATCATCTTTATGGTATTTGAGATATTCCAACTGTCACCAGCAGATGGAGGCAGTTCAAGAACCTTGAGCAACTTTTATAACAGCACTTCTTGTCATGAGTCAGTTCACACAGCAGAACCAAAGAGACACAACATGCCTGTGGTCAACTCTCATCAGACCCTCCTATTCTTAAGACACACAGACAGACAGACACTCATTTAGAGTCTAGATCCAGGATTAGCCGCATGGCATGACATCTGATTACTAAACATTAATGGTTAATTTATAAGTATTTCATTTATTAGTCAGTGCTATATTCGAAGTCCTGAATGTGTAATATTTAGCACATGCAGCCTTCATTCAGGACAATTATAACTCATGACTTGCAGGACTCAGCTAACAGTATGCATTCAAAATGTTATAACATGGTACAAATAAGTTCACATTATGTTAACATATCTCATTACGTTTTAACTGTAAATAATGCAATTATATTTATATATTAAATAAACATGTAATATTTCCTTATCAAGTACCAGCTCAGTGAAAAAAATACATCCAACATGGAGGATACAGAAAATAATAAATAAAAATAGTTTAGTGTAATTAAAAAGAGATTATTTTACAAAATAAACATGTTTTCTAATATTCCGTATGTATATACTTTTATTTTGGGTCTTTCCACAAATTTTTTACATTTTAGAATTTTTAAAAAACATTTTTGAACGTAGTCTCTTATTAAATTAAATTCTTTTTTTAATAAAATTATTTTTTATTAACATTTTTATCATAATTATTTTTTAAATTAAATTAAATTAAAATAAAATCTTACTAAAGCCTAAATTAGTAATATGAGCTCTAGGTCTTTAGATCACTTTTTATGCTGCTCTTTTTACCCCACATTAAAAGTAAGTAAGCCAACACTGTTTTACCCCAAAGTTAATAGTAGTGTGACCGTAGGTTATGTAACTGGAATAGATAGTGTTTATCACAGATTTTGTCACAGTGAATGTCTCCCTCCGGACAAGCTGAGTCCACTGTACCTCTCACTGTCTCGCTCAGACAGCAAACCACATGCTCCGCTCCATCCCCCTGCCTTCATTTGTTGACTGGCCACATTAAACATTTATCCTCTATTAGTTAAATCATCTTGGCATCGTTGAGCTTGCTTAAGGGGCTACACAGCCCCCACATCCTCTCCAAACCTAGCCCTGTTAAAAACCCCTCCAAAACTGACTGCTCTGTTATAAAACGTTGTGCTGAAACAGTATTGCTCACCCTATGGCTCATTCTGTAAATCTTATTATTAAAAATATTACATGCATTATTAAGTTATTACTGTATAATACATTTGATTTAATTATTAATATTTTTTATTTAGCAATTATTATAATTATTAAATATATATATATATATATATATATATATACTCATTCAAACTACGCAAAGCTTTTTATTCAGCTTTACCTTTGTTTGCCAAGAGCTTCTCTTTCAAAATATTCAACACCATGTAATCCTTTTTTTGAAAAAGCTTTACACATGCAGCGCTGAGGGAATCCAATTAATTTGCACAGATCAAGAGATACGTTGAAAAAACATTGTATAGGAGCAGAGCCTTATCTGATCCCTTCCTGAAAAGAGGCCAACCAGAAACAGACTGCCAGATTTACCTTTTTTCCGACCTATTTTACTAAAAAAAATAAAATTGGTTAGCAAAGAAGCAATGGACATAATTGTGGACCAGTCCATTGTCATTTGGAAGAATATTATCCATGCACAAGCTCATCAGGAGGATTTCAAATTGGCTTGAAGCTAAATGAAAGTCTTACCAGCAATAATATCATCCATTTGTTCCAAGGCTGCTGCTAACATGTGACTTGCATCTGAGGCCATGGCGCCAGACGTCTACTGCATCTGCTGGTTTGTTTCTCAGTGACCTGCAAAAATGTGTCATGTAATTATGCAACATAATGAATAAAAGTCACAATTACAGTTGCTGGGAAAGTGCATTTCGAAATTGAGGGTGGAGTAAAAAAATTAACCTTGTGTGTGAACCAATACTATGAATCTCAACTGACGGCAAGTAGCAGCTTGGTGTGTTTAAGACTGCTGCCTTCCTGTGTACTGTAATGTAACTTGACATTACATACATTCCCTAGAGCGAATGTGCTTTACAACAACATCTAAATCATACTGTCCACTATGACAAGGCTGTATTTAAAAAATGCCATTAGAAAATTTTGTATGGGTTTGATTAAGCTCTCTGAAGCTACAGGATAAAATGTTCTCCATATTAAGAGCTAGTATTTTCCCCTTTGATGTATCCCGAGGCAGCTTGACTTTCTCCCTGTGGAACCTCAGTGATGGAGGGAAATTTGAGAATAATTAAGCCTGTCAGGGTCAAGTTTCACCCTATTGTCATGCCTTGTGGCATGTGTAACAGGCACATTCATACATCATATATTTAGGCAAACATGAGCAAACGCAAACACAAAAAGATGGCTCTAAATTATGGAAGCCTGTTAAGTGCGCAATGTTCTCAGCCTTTGCCGCCTCATTATACGAGTATATAAACACATGAACATAACCTCAAGAACTGCTCTGAGGGTCACTTCATGAGCATTTTACCATTACTTTAGAGTAAATCTATCTTCATATCAAATACAAACAGAATTCTAAAGGTCTTCACAGCAACCCGTCAAAATAAAAGTGTGTTTTAACTTGAAGAAACTGTGACAGAAATATTACTTAAAGTAATAATAGTACTACTACTAATACTATTATTTAAAAACATTTTTTTAAAGGAATACTTACCAGACAAAATATTTACCAGGACAATTTAGCATTTTTGTTTAGAAACATTTGAATACATTGGGGGAAAAATTATTATTTCAATAAAATCAATTAAATAGAGATGCTTTTGATTAGTAATATTTAATGAATCCATTAAAACTAATGGAAAACAGAATTTGGTAAAAAAAAATAAAAAGTTAAGTTTCATAACAGTAGTGGTGAGTTTTATGGGTGCTTCCTCTAATAACACAAACATCTAGTTTATTAACATATTCATTCTTATAGGAGTTCAAGAATGAATTACACTGGATTCCACACAAAGATATTACATTTCATAAATGTCAGGCCACATCATGAATGGAACATTTTACCTACTTGCACTCTTGTAATTGGGCGGCACGGACACATGCCACTTGGGTGGAGGGTCACAAAAGTCAACTGTCGAGGGCTAAAGGGGGCACATCCCACAATGCCGTTCATTATGTAGCTTAATTTAGACTCACACAACAAGAGAGTGTTGACTGTATTCGGGGCATTGGGATCTTTCACTGCTGAAACAACGCAATCATACAACAGTGCTGTAATCACAGCCCTGATAAGGATGTGAACATAAGCCTTCAGTTAAATGACAAGAAGAGACGAGCGCAGCCTGGTGCTGTTCATTAATAGATAGCATGCATTTTAATACCAGCCAAAAATGGAAAATCCAGTACAACCTCAAGCATTGCACACACAACCTAGTTATTCAAGCAGATAAGGGTGTGTAGGCTTTCTGTCATGTGTTATCTGCCCCAAAAAAGGAGTCACGTCTTATTTGATCATGCTGATGAGGCTTTTTCATCCCTCTTTACTGATTATAAGGTGGTGCAGTTTATAGGGCACAGAAATATACTTCTATTGTTTATCGAATAAGTCTCATGAAACAAGCTTTGCATTCTCCCCTCAAGTCCAATAATCTGCAAGTTTGTTCATTTCTATGCTAATAAATACACAACCCCTCAATGTCCTGAGATTAATGAGAAATCACAACCATTTTTAGATGCCTGACCCACTACAGAAGATCAGGCACTCTTATCTGACCCACAAAATCAGCAATTTCAGTGTATAGGCCATTAAATCAGCCTGACAAAGATAATGTTAAACAAAGCATTTCTCCTGTTTCATCGGTTTCAACCTGATAAATCACTTCAAGAATTTGTTCTGTGGTTTGGCTATTTATTGCTCCACTATGGACGCTTTCTATTCAAATGCTCCACCTGTGAATGTTTTTCTCCATGGTGTGTTTCACCTGGGCTCAACGCCAGTCAGCTACAGTTAAAGCACACATATATAGGAACAGTATGTGAAGAAAATAACAGATTTAATTCCAAGACCTCATTATACAAAAATCCTTAAGACCATATAAAACGAAATACATTGAAGATGTTTAAACTCATAAAAATTCTTTTGGCACTTAAATCAATCAGTAATATTTAGTTTTTTTTTTCTCATTCAGAGCCAGACATTTGACATAATACAATTATTAACAATTAACTTAATTAATACGTGAAACACACACACACACACACACACACACACACACACACACACACACATATATGTATTTTGTAGGTGTATGTGTATACAATATACATACAATACAATATACATTTTATATACATACAATATATACATACAATATACATATATAATTATTAATAAATCATATATTTTTTATATTATATTAAATGTTAACAATATTAACTAATATATATAAATGTTTATACACACACACACACACACACACACACACACACACACAGGTATATCTAAAAAAATAGAATATAGTGAAAACTTTTTTTTTTTGTAACTTACTGGATACTGGATTATTGCTTTTCATGAGCGGTAAACTCTATTCATCAAAAAAAATAAAAAAAAATAAAAAAACTTTTAAAATGTTTTACTTTACATGTAATGAATATTTGAAAGTTTCACTTTTTGAAATGTTACAAAAATATTTTTCTGAGATGCATCTGTATATATAATTCTATTAAAAACAATATTCTTAGATTTTAATATATTAAATTATTAAATATTATTATTATTAAAACACTATTTCTTAATTAATAACTTATTTATTAACACAACGCAACAAGAAAATGTGTGTAGAGTCTGTAATTGGAATTTCTGCCCATCCAAGAAGTGACTTTTTACAGAAATATCTTATGAAAAGCTAATGGATCTAGTTAACATACTGAGCTTCCAAATGTTTGATAAACTGAAAAGTAATGCAAGTTCTGAAATGTTCCTCAACAGTAAGGTCTGTGTTTCTTCTATCAGTGTTGACACATTCCAACACAAGTCCCTCCCCTCAGTGTTCCTGATACGCCACCCAGAGTCAAGAGTTAGCGGGTGACTGAACTCCGATGCTATCTCAATAATGATTGGTGACATCACACACATCACATGTCGGATACCCTTCAAGTCCCTGCTGCTAACATCCTCTGTATTTACAAAACCTTGATAAGCCAACACAAACAGAGAAACTTGAAAACGACGGGACCTTAAGTTACACAAAATGGCTCTTTCCGCCCAAACCCAACAACTGCAGTCTGAATATTTCCGTTCACACTGTTTCTCATAGAGATTGCAAGGCCATCCAAACCACAGGCTATTTTCGTGAGGAGGCTTTGATAGGGGAAAAACTGATTTTTTAATGAAATGTTTGGGTCTGTTCCCATTCAACTGCAGCATCCCTCACTCTACTAATATATTGAATACATTGAAGAAGAGACAAGAGTCGTGTCTAGAGACCAGAATATCATACAGGATTGTTGTTGGCTTATTTTGATTTCAATAAGTAAACAACCATCCAGAATACTCTGCCTTATTATGGGCCATTCTACAGAATAGGTGAAAACTGCTGTCCCACAACCACAAGTAATTAAATCTGAGATGTTTATTAAGATTCTTCTATTGTCTATCAACCCTCTACAGACACCTTGGCAATTGAATCGCCATTGGCTAGTACATTTTTTAGTTTACTCGCCAGACTGATAATATATACAGTACAGACCAAAAGTTTGGACACACCTTCTCATTCAAAGAGTTTTCTTTATTTTCATGACTATGAAAATTGTAGAGTCACACTGAAGGTATCAAGGGCTATTTGACCAAGAAGGAGAGTGATGGGGTGCTGCGCCAGATGACCTGGCCTCCACAGTCACCGGACCTGAACCCAATCGAGATGGTTTAGGGGTGAGCTGGACCGCAGACAGAAGGCAAAAGGGCCAACAAGTGCTAAGCATCTCTCGGGGAACTCCTTCAAGACTGTTGGAAGACCATTTCAGGTGACTACCTCTTGAAGCTCATCAAGAGAATTCCAAGAGTGTGCAAAGCAGTGAATCAAAGCAAAAGGTGGCTACTTTGAAGAACCTAGAATATGACATATTTTCAGTTGTTTCACACTTTTTTGTTATGTATATAATTCCATATATAATTCCACATGTGTTAATTCATAGTTTTGATGCCTTCAGTGTGACTCTACAATTTTCATAGTCATGAAAATAAAGAAAACTCTTTGAATGAGGAGATGTGTCCAAACTTTTGGTCTGTACTGAATATATATATATATATATATATATATATATATATATATATATATATATATATATATACTGTATATGTTTTTAAAATGGCCCCGTTTTTTTAAAATACCTGAAAGTACACTCTTAACTGTCAGTCAAGCATTATAATATGTTATCTGGATAATCAAGTATTATTTAATGACAGACCTTTAGTAATTATAATTCAAACTTGGTAACCATGTATGAATGCATAGACATTTTAACTGAATTTAGGACTGTTGGCGGTTCTTTGTTGATCATTCAGTGTTTCTGTAAAAAAAGGGGAAAAAAGTAACAATAATACTGATAAGATGATAACAATAATAATAATACTATGAATTCTACTAATAAGAACAGTAATGGATTCATGAATATTAATCAGGTTGTCTGCGTTCGGTCAAACTGATTTGCTCAGTAGGTGAGCACCAGCCAATGAGATGCCGTTTGCGCATTAGTTCCACCCACCACTAAGGAACTCCGTTATTTTTACTAGTGATGGGAAGTTCGATTATTTTCCGCGAACCGGTTCTTTCGGACGGTTCGATTCAATAAACCGGTTCTTTTACGCTCGATGTAATGACGTCATCGGCGATGACGTAATGGCGTCACGTCTATCAAACATTCAAATATATAAAGTCAGTAATCATAACTTTAGTCAGTTAAAAACCTCATAATCATGAAAAGTTTACAATTAAGTTTTGCAACAACGCACCCAAATACAGTAACAGCAATAATGTGCATATGAGGATTTAAGTCTTGAAGATATAAAGTAAATAAATTAGGTGTCATCAGCACAGAAACCACTATACATAAACCATTGCGATGTATTTGTTATTAAATGAACTTACGTTTCGCCAGATTGCCCCTTCATTCAAGCCCTCGGTTTACTCTGAATCACACATGCGCAGTATCACCAGCTCCTCTATTCTCAAAACGGAAACGTCCGAAAGAAAATGTTTTGGTTCAGTGTACTGATGATCCGAAAACCGATGCAACCGGTTCTTGACTCGAGAACGAGAATCACTCTAACCAGCACGTGCTGCAGTTCAGTATAATCAGCGGCTCTACTCGTGTTCGTGTTCTGTTTACTACAAACTCAATTTGTGAATGTGTCATCATTAACTATAAATACAGTACACATATTTCATAAATCATCCCTTATTCCTATTAAACATAGACTCTTTAGAGTTCTTAATTATTGTCCAACTTCCCTGAAACCCCCTCTGGCCTATTCATAATCTACAATATACAGATTAGAAACATTCATCTTAAAAAAAAAAAAATAATAATAATAATAAAAATGTATATAGATCTTTTATCACACTTTCCGAAATACTTTACACGCATGCGCAGTAGCATCAGTTCATCGGTTCTCAAATCGGACGCGTCCGAAAGAAACGGTTTTCGTTCAGTGTACTGGTGATCCGAAAACCGATGCAACCGGTTCTTGACTCGAGAACCAGAATCAGCTCATCGGTTCTCAAATCGGACGCGTCCGACAGAAACGATTCTCAGTTCAGTGTACTGGTGATCCGAAAACCGATGCAACCGGCTCTTGACTCGAGAACGAGAACTGCTCCAGCAGTGGGCGGGTTCGTTCGTTATCTGGCTCGGCTCGGTGTTCATCCTCAGTTCGGTCTACACAGCAGTTCAGTCAGTGTACTGTTTGAGTAAATTAATTACTCCGGGATATTGGTTTATTCTGACTCAGAGGGAGTGTCAGTCACGTTAAAAAAGTTAACATCTTAAGTAATTTGTGGATTAATGCTTATTGGAGACGTGAACCGTTTCAAACGATTCAGTTCGATTTGGTGAACTGGTTCAACCGGTTCACTAAGAAGAGCCGGTTAAATTGAACGATTCGTTCACGAATCGGCCATCACTTATTTTTACAGGAAAATACAACAAAGAATTTTGTTTAGCGCATACATGTAGCGCATCGATTCTGCATGTATGTAAGACTTGCTTGGTCACACTCTCTCTCTCACTTTGCGCATGTGAGAGAAAGCGACAGTGAGTCATGTGCCTTCACACCAGAAACACAGGTGCGTCAAACACAGGTGCACTGCGCGTCTATTGAGATGAACTGAGAAATATCATAAATCATTTGATGAGAAAGAACTCTGAAGCGCTCAGTCAGGGTGTTCGCCGAGTGAAAATATATGTACGCTAAACTTATACTAAGCCTTCAACTCACCATTGGCTAATATTAGACATAATTTAGTCGCCAGCGTGAAGATTTAGTCGCATATCCGAGTGATTTACTCGCAAAGTAGAGGGTTGTCTATTGAAACCCTTTTTAAAAAATTAAGTAAATTATAAAACTTTGTCAAAAATGTGTCTGCATTTTTCATGTCACTACCAAAACAGTGTATGTTTTTGTCTAATGTCCAATAGAGACTAATTTGAACTAAACCCATACATCTATGATCAAAAAATATTCCTGTCCCCTTCTCTCATAGCTACAAGGTTATAGTATATAGAGTATATAGGTTGCATCATTTTGAGGTAAATGTGTTTAAAAGTCTGAAAACTCTGTGTAAATTTAAGGAACATCACTACCAAATACCTTTTTCCTGCTGTTATTCCATAACATTTAGTTTTTATATGTATATCACTGATCAGAACTGTCACTACCGAAACAGTCACTACCAAAACACTCGGTGGAGTTTCGGTAGTGACATGTTTTTTGGTATTATCCCATAGAATTGTCACAACCAAAACAGTCATGACCGAAACCTGTCATCATAGTGACAAAAAGGAACACGTAATTCTCATATTTGGAAGAAATACATTTTTTTTAGTATGGCTATGCTATTTTTTTTTTTTTAGAGTGTTTTAGTAGTCTTTTAGTATTCAAGTTAAAATTCTGCAATGTGATGTGGTTGATACCAAAGCATTACTGTCACTACCAAAAATGTGCTGTCACTCCCGAAACATGGGTTGTTTTGTTAAAAATAATGTATACTGAATTATCACCTAAGATATTATGATAGTTTTTAGTTCAATGTGTATTCAAATAACTGAATCCCTAACTTTTCAATCCCTAACATCAACTTTTTGCCTTTTACAAAGAAAAATTCAAAATTCTAATTACAACAAATCTCATAAATTACACTTGAAATATTGTTAAAAAAGTAATTGTTAATGATAACACATGAATCTGAAATTTTTTTAATAAAAGAGCAAAAATATATAGTTACAATCTAGATGTAAGCTAAACCTTAATACAACCCGAATTCCGGAAAAGTTGGGACGTTTTTTAAATTTTAATAAAATGAAAACTAAAGGAATTTCAAATCACATGAGCCAATATTTTATTCACAATAGAACATAGATAACGTAGCAAATGTTTAAACTGAGAAATTTTACACATTAATTCACTTAATTAGCTCATTTAAAATTTAATGCCTGCTACAGGTCTCAAAAAAGTTGGCACGGGGGCAACAAATGGCTAAAAAAGCAAGCAGTTTTGAAAAGATTCAGCTGGGAGAACATCTAGTGATTAATTAAGTTAATTGATATCAGGTCTGTAACATGATTAGCTATAAAAGCTTTGTCTTAGAGAAGCAGAGTCTCTCAGAAGTAAAGATGGGCAGAGACTCTCCAATCTGTGAAAGACTGCGTAAAAAAATTGTGGAAAACTTTAAAAACAATGTTCCTCAACGTCAAATTGCAAAGGCTTTGCAAATCTCATCATCTACACTGCATAACATCATCAAAAGATTCAGAGAAACTGGAGAAATCTCGTGTGTAAGGGACAAGGCCGGAGACCTTTATTGGATGCCCGTGGTCTTCGGGCTCTCAGACGACACTGCATCACTCATCGGCATGATTGTGTGAATGACATTACTAAATGGGCCCAGGAATACTTTCAGAAACCACTGTCGGTAAACACAATCCGCCGTGCCATCAGCAGATGCCAACTAAAGCTCTATCATGCAAAAAGGAAGCCATATGTGAACATGGTCCAGAAGCGCTGTCGTGTCCTGTGGGCCAAGGCTCATTTAAAATGGACTATTTCAAAGTGGAATAGTGTTTTATGGTCAGACGAGTCCAAATTTGACATTCTTGTTGGAAATCACGGACGCCGTGTCCTCAGGGCTAAAGAGGAGGGAGACCTTCCAGCATGTTATCAGCGTTCAGTTCAAAAGCCAGCATCTCTGATGGTATGGGGGTGCATAAGTGCATACGGTATGGGCAGCTTGCATGTTTTGGAAGGCTCTGTGAATGCTGAAAGGTATATAAAGGTTTTAGAGCAACATATGCTTCCCTCCAAACAACGTCTATTTCAGGGAAGGCCTTGTTTATTTCAGCAGGACAATGCAAAACCACATACTGCAGCTATAACAACAGCATGGCTTCGTCGTAGAAGAGTCCGGGTGCTAACCTGGCCTGCCTGCAGTCCAGATCTTTCACCTATAGAGAACATTTGGCGCATCATTAAACGAAAAATACGTCAAAGACGACCACGAACTCTTCAGCAGCTGGAAATCTATGTAAGGCAAGAATGGGAACAAATTCCAACAGCACAACTCCAGCAACTCATAGCCTCAATGCCCAGACGTCTTCAAACTGTTTTGAAAAGAAAAGGAGATGCTACACCATGGTAAACATGCCCCGTCCCAACTATTTTGAGACCTGTAGCAGAAATCAAAATTGAAATGAGCTCATTTTGTGCATAAAATTGTAAACTTTCTCAGTTTAAACATTTGCTATGTTATCTATGTTCTATTGTGAATAAAATATTGGCTCATGTGATTTGAAAGTCTTTTAGTTTGAATTTTATTAAAATTTAAAAAACGTCCCAACTTTTCCGGAATTCGGGTTGTAGGTCTATATAATCCTAATTAAATTATTATTATTATTGTGTTTCGGTAGAGACAAATTGTTAGAGAGGACAAATATTCCAAAACTTTCTGAAAATACAATATGAAAATTATCTGCACAAGACACATTGTTTTCAAAACATTTCCAACCCTGACATTGGACCAATTCTGTAGAATGACCCATATAATAGATTTTTACTTATCTTTGTTTCAAAATATGACCTGGATTTGTTTTCGAGAGATTCACCTAGTGAGACTTATCAGTCAAGTGTTGTTTGCTTTACTTTGACATGTGACAGGTTTTGATAATACTCGAGTATTTGCTCTAGATAACACTTACAAGCAGACCCTTCAAGAATCTATAGGCCTTTTGGATCCAAAATCCTTTGATGTATTGTGAAACCAAACAAGCCAACTAATTCTCTTATTGTGTTTTAACAAGCTACTGCTATTCATCATGGGATTCAAAAACTGTCAGCGACTGTGAGCCCTGCGTTTAGTGCCAAAAAGCAAACTGTAGTGTTAGAATAACCGTTCTACTAAATTTACTCCAGGATGTTTAGATTAGCAAACAGAAGCTACTGTGGAAAGTCCCTGTATGCAGACACTGCAGTTAATGATAAACAGGCTCATCCAGGGTTATCCCTTACTAAAATGCGGGAAAATTGTGACCATGAACATGTTTGGGGCAGGACTAATGAAATGAGTAATCAATAGTAAACCTGACAAGTGAAACAGACATCAAACATATATCACTTCTTTAACTACATTTGCTGTATTATGCATAGCAGCTTCTAAATACCATTTTATATAAATATTTAAAAATAAAAATTAAAAAATAAGCGGCACCACTGTTTTCAACATTGATAATAATAAGAAATGTCATCAAATCAGCATACTTAACATTGGAGTAATGACTGCTGATAATAATTAGGAATTTACTGTATTTTTGATCAAATAAATGCAGCGTTGTTGAGCATAAGAGACTTCTTTCAAAAACATTAAAAAGTCCTACAGTCCCCAAACTTTTGAACAGTTGTGTATAAACAAACAAACATATAAATAAATAGTATATTTAATATTATTTTAATAAATCAACTATGCTGACTATTGTCTTGTTTGAAACCTGAAAACATGCTTCAATTGTTATTAAATTTGTCTGGAAGCCATTCCATAGAAGTATATCCCATCCATGTTGTTTAAAAATTCCCACTATTTACAGTAAAAGCAAAAGCAACTGTAAGTGGCCTTGGGCAGAAATACTGCCGTGGGAGGAAGTGGCATCAGCATTAGGTGTCAGACCAATAAACCCAGCACGTCAACACAGCTTAATATGAGAACATCAAAGGCAGCAGTCCTCAAACAGCTTAACCGTCCCCACTCAGCATTAAACCATCCCAACGTGCTGACATATCGCGTGGGCACTGCACATCTCTTAGTTAAACATGCTATACTGGCAGAAAGGTGACCTGTAGCGCAGTTCAAATGCAGCAGCTGACACAAGGCCTCATTGTTGTGGGATCTGTGTGATGGCACAATGAGACAACTATTTATGCAACTATTTATTTTGAGACATTTATTTTAATCTTGAGACAACTATTTATGCCATGGTGCAAGCAGGTTTAGGCTCCAGCGCAAGCTCTACCTTCTCGATACAGGTTACTTTTCATACATGTTAAGTCATCCACAACAAACCCAGTTCAAATAACAAGGAGATAGAGTTGCAGCACCGTATGACTACACAAAAAAAATTGGTGTAGATTTCTCTTGAAACTATTTTCACTCATGAATTGTACAATTTTTTTTATTTTTTTTTTATTTTACAAATAATCACATATGGAAGACCAGACCCGCAAAAATGATGAGTACATAAATATATGTAATATCAAGAATACTTTACTTGCTAAAACAAATACAATTCATTTTTAATTCAGTTTAGTCCTGAATTCATTTTTGTATTTTTTATTATCTTTATTATTATTATTATTATTGTTTATTATCTTCTTTATTTATTTTATATTTATTTATGTGTTAATTTATTTTTTGTATTTATTTATTCTGACATGTTTCCAAAGATAAGTTTTATATTTATTTACTGTATTTAGTCTTACATTTCCATCTCTTGTATGATAATAGGTAGGTCGGTCATTATTTGCCATTGGTTTAACAGACAGAAGTGTGAGCTAAGCAACAAAATCGGACATAAACTGTCCCATAAATGTTGTGTCTTATGCTCAAACAGTGTTTAAAATGTTAATTTATATATAGGGCTGCAAAACGATTAGTCGCAATTAATTGATTCAAAACAAAAATTTATGTTTACATACTATATGTGTGTATACAGTGTATATTTATTATGTATATATTTAAAAATAACATTTGTATGTATTGTATGTAAACACTTGTATATAATTTATATTACTTTTATATAGTATTTATATATACATTATAAATATACACAGTACACACACATTATAGTATGTAAACATAAACTTTTTTATTGAATCGTGACTAATCGTTTTGCAGCCCTATACACACACACACACACACACACACACACACATATATATATATATATATATATATATATATATATATATATATATATATATATATATATATCACAAATGTTTTAAGTAAAGAAAGAATCAAATACTATTTTCTTGTATAAAGTACTGCAATAATTATGTAAGCAATAATTAATTAAAGAAAGATTTTTTTTCAGTGTACAGCACAGACGGAGTAGTGTGATCAACAAGTAGAAAACCGAGAGGAAGCTTCGTCGCATTAAAAAAGAAGTTTCCACATAACACTTCTACACATATTAACATCCGAATGTCCGAGAGATCAAAACAGTTCTGATTTTGCACGCATGGACCGCTGTACTCAGAATGAGTCATGGCTTGGTGAAGGCGGATGTAAGTTCGATTCGGGCTCAACCCCTGGCCGATCGTGAGCTCTACTCACCGGAGCGGATGCGTTGTGGCAGCTGGCTTGAATGCTGCACTCCTCCGCAGTAATAAGAGAAATGTCAGTCCTGAGCAGGTGCATTCGACTGTGGTACCAAGGCCTGTGAAAATGTCAGCGCACCGCTCATCACAGGAAAGCCCTGCTCATGGGGCAAAACGTCACAGCTCTGTCCTACAGGTCCCTGACATCAATACCTCCCAATGCATATTGCATGGGATCTCCATTGCTCTCTATCTTAGTCTGCAGAATGGGGTTCACACAAAGTCAGATGCCAACTTCAGGCATTCAAGAACCAGAATGGAATGGGATTTGGTTCCAGAGCTTTGTATGAAATGTAAATTGTAAGTGGATCTCAATTCCTAAACCTAGAAGATGGACACATCAAAGTGATAAAAGAATGCATGTAAATAACTCAAAGAGTGACAGCTGAAGTGAAGTTTAGATGCTCATTAAACTGTAAGAAAGTACACTGAAGATTGCAAAGAATCAAATGGCATATCATGAAATACAAACTCGGGCTATATTTACTCATTCTCATCTCATTCCAAACCTGTATGGCTTTCTTTATTATGTAGAACACGCACACAAAAATATAATCTGAGTGTATTTTTATCCATGAAGGTCACTGGGGTTCAGATTTGTTTTGGTACCCATTGACTTTCATTGTATGGACAAAAATATTCATCAAAATATGTTCTTTTGCAAAAGATGTAAGGTCATACAGGAAAAAAACAATGATTTTATTTTTGGGTGAACTATCTCTTTTAATATTAAAACAGCTAACAAAAATATATTCTAAGAACGTTTTTTTAGTGTTTTGAGAACATTACTGTTTGAATAATATTTGAATAAACATTCTATTAACACTACTGGAAGAACGTTTGTTTTTAACTTTTCTAGAACATAAGCCAAAGTTCTGAGAACGTTCCCTGTTAGCTTTGTTGATCTAAGTGAGAAAATAGCCACAATTTTCAAATTGTCATTCTAGAAATGAAACGGCTGTGGTAAAACAGGTCAGTCAGGACATGTATGTGCACCTCTATAGAAATAAGTTCACGGTAATCACACGGTAGAAGAGCCTCAGGGTGTTCACAACAACCATGCTCTCCTTCATCTGTTCTCATAAACTACTACTCATGTTCAATCTTGCCACCACTAATAATAATAATAATAATAAAAAACATCCTGAAATTAACATCTTGTTTTTAATTCACTCTGACAGGAAAAAACTCAACTGTTAAGATCTGTTATGTTAAGAAATGTTAAGAACTGTTAATCTGTAAGCAATATCCCCTGCTGTTCCTCTTTCTGAATACAAAAAAAGTGAAGATCAGAGGGATGGAGAATAAAGTCAAAGGTCATGAAGAATGTAAAGGGTTGTACATTATTTAACCTTAAATAGCTACACATTACAACATGATCCTTTAAACAAACACGATAGCATCTAAAACTTCATCAATAGGATATTAAACCCTATTTCTAAATGCTTTAATTTGGCAACCATTCTACGGTGGTGTCATCAAAGAGCAATACAATTGGTTACTGTTTTCACAAACCAGGGGAAGTGGACAAATAAAAAAGCCTTTATCCTTTTTTCTAAGCACATGATCTTCACAGACAGCTTTGTTGAACCCCATAGTCATTACCAAGTGAAATCTCCATTGCAGCACATACAGTAGTGTGGCTGCTCACTGAGCCTATGGGGTCAGGACTGAAGGAAGAGGCTTTATACACTATAATAAAAACTGGCAGTAAAACAAACATGGGCAATGAATAGTAACAGGCAGAGACAAGAACTGTAATAAGCTTCATTACAAAACAAATAGCAGAATACTCTGAGTATATGCAGTCAGATAATGGCTCATCTGAGACAGTTCATCCTACACTGTATGACCCAGTTATGTACTGTACCTAGATCCTTCAGGATTTGACAGAGTTTAAGTTTCTGGTCAGTGATTATTGCTCTTTGGTCATCATTTTATAGCATAGCGGTGTACAATTAATGCAAATAATGAATACAAGAAAATCTGGAATAGAAATGAATATATATGCACTATATTATATATTTTTGCATTAGATATTAAATTTCAGCTTGTCATCATAATATAGCTTATTGCTTATTAATATATAATGGTCTAATATATATAATATAATATATATATATATATATATATATATATATATATATATATATATATATATATATATAGTATAAAAGTATCTAAGTGCATCTGGCTTTTGCATCTAGCACTTCTTTATATATATATTCATTATTTTCATTATGTATGATGTATATATGCTAGATTAACATTTAACTTCTTTTACACATACACTAGATATAATGCAATTTCATGCCATGTTATGCATATTATGCAAAATCTCAAGACAATTCTATATAATACACAGGAACATACAAACGTGTCATTGATAGCCTAATAATAATAAAAATAACAATAATAAATATCTGAAATTGTAAATTACTTTTATTTTAATTACATCTTTTACTTGGAACTACTGTTACAACACCTTAACTTTCTTGATGTTTTGTATGGCACTACATATGGGAAACACTATTTAGTAGCCTACTGCTTAAAATAGTGAAAAAGTTATTGTGCACCAAGAAAGAAATGCTAACAGGATGTCATTTTTTTTTTAATTTAACTTACCTGTAATGTAAGTAATTCCCGATCCCGACTGATTTGAAACCCTCCTGTTGTCAGCTGTAGTCCCGCTCATCTGTTATCATTGAACTGCGCTGCTCTATATAATAAAGCAATGTGAGGTACGTTTCTCTGACCAATCACCTGTCGTGCAGTAAGAGGCGGGGCTTATCGCGAAACTAGTATTTCCATATTATGTGCAAATAAACTAAAGTAACACTCATTATAATGCGGAAAAAGTACAGTTGAACTCTTTTAAGTTAGAACAGGTAGCGAGGGAGTAATATTTCTATAAGCACATGAGCAGTAAAACAGGCTTTCTTCTTTAGTTTCACGTGTTACCGATAAACTATATAATACGCTTATAAAGTAAACATTTCAAATGTGTTGTTTTGTAGCGTCGCATTTGTCTCCAAATATGCTCGTGTTACAACTAATGACCGCATGTTCAGGTGGTGCTGGAAATCTGTATTGAGAATAGCAGCGCCATCTTCTGTGCACGCCGTTCACAAACACAAACACAGAAAGGATGCACGAGTGCGCATGCGCAAAACGACATGCACACGCTTGGAAGATCACAACAAAAATTTGAGACTGAAGTATATGATTCGTGAAAACAGTGAATTATCATTGATTATTTATTTACAAAATATGTCAGAAAAATAATTTTTACACAAACTGAGTTTTGTGTGGTACACATTATAGTTTTATTTCAAGCCGTAATCCCCCTCCTCCTCAGAAATACTGTACATTTGAAAGTCACACGTTTTGTAAAAGATATTTTCTTTTAAAAGACATGCATTATTCCTGTTATATAATGCTATTTATTTATAGAATAGGATACTGCTGTTGGATACACATCTTTCACTGTCTCGAATCATAGAAAGAGTGCAGATATTATACTTGGGGTTCTCTGACTGAACCGAGGAGGTCAAAGAGTTCTTTGTTTTTCAGGAAATAGCAGTCTGGCACAACTACAAAGTGCCTTCCATTAAATTACAAGAAGATTATAAGTGATTGGGAAGAAGAATAAAGCACAATTGGATAAAAGGACCTCTTTGTAACTACTACGTAGAACTGACCTATCCCTATATCTTCTTGGTTTCTAACTTATAGATGGTCTGGTAACCATCATCCCAAGCATACAGTTGCTTATCCTTTGGGTGGAAACGCAAAGCGGAGTGGCTAGTGTAACGCTTTGGGAAGAACAGCACAGAAATGCTCTCAGTGTAGATGGTGTCATGGATATCAAACAAGCATTGGATGCTAGACCTTCCACCATAGTGGGAGTTGTAGACCACATATAAGATTCCACAGATTATGAAAGCTGCTTCTGCATCACGACTATTGCAGTTGGTATCCCATGTGTGCTCCACTGCCAGACTACTGTAGTCCAGCTTGGTGATCACCAGGTTGCCGCCGAAGTCTGGGTCGGCATGGATCGACCAGAGCCCCATTTCATCTACGGCGAGATCCAGCAGAGTGTGAGGATTGAGGGCATATGCTGGCATCCGACCGGCTCCAGGCAGCAGCAACCGATCAGCCACCGTACGGTTGCTGAGGTGGACCTTTAGGATCTCATTGTTGGTGTCTGCGCTGTGGTAGTACACAAAGCCGTTGTAGACCACATGGCCGGTTCCATGCCAGGGAAAAGGAAGATGGATAACTTCTGTTTTTTTGGTGGAGTTTGGTTCAGTGAAGGTCTTCAGAGAGGTATATGCTAATACTGTACTGTTTCGAGTGCCACTAAAAAAGTAAATCTTAGCAGAACCCTTTGTTGGATCCTTCATCCAGGAACCATTGGTGTCACCTGCTTTCTTGACTATTTTGAGAGACTTGATACCCACAACTTCTGAACTGCAGTCTGGAAGAATCAAGGTAAAAAAATATATAATAATAATAAAAAAATATTCAAATTTATGCAGCTGTAACATATAGTAATTCTTATAATTATTTATAATGACTATACTTATATTATTAATAATTATATTAAATAATAATGTAGATTACATGCTTTATGTCTTACTTCACAATAGATTGTTACCATATCAATTATGAGGTAATATTAAAGATTATTTGAATTGATCAGTGTTGGTATTGAATTGATAATAATTATTTAAATTTTGCATCCAATGTTTTTACATTTAGATGATCTTAAGCCGTCATGTAATGCTCATTTAAAGTGATTTCTTTCAATAACACTAATTTAATAATTAATTAATTTAATTTATTCCTGTGATGGCAAAGATTTTTGTGATGGTAAACATAATTTACAATTTATTATATAATAATTTATGAATATATAATAATTTATTATAATTTTAATATACTTTATATACACCTTAATTATTAATTATTATTTAATATAGTATTTAACAATGTTAATATTTAGCTAATCTCTGAATGAAAATGCATTTTTCATACTGTGCATTATAATGTCGTGATGTCTAAATTTATTTAACTTGTAGCATTTAAAATATCCAATTTGGGGTTTTAAGTGTAATAATTTATTTAGACAAAATAGTACAAGATTTAAATATTGTTGCATACTTTCTTGTAGACGTTTAAAAAATTAAACATCTCAAATGCAATCTAATTATTTATACAGTTTTCCTCAGGAAATGAAATCTTTTATGTAATGCACATATCCAAGCGCTCACACCCACACCCACACAAAAGACCTGAAAATGAGAGTTGTAGGGCTTAATTCAAAATAATGGATCCCTAAAAATCTTATTTACCTTTGCCCTTAGGGATTACAGATGTCTTTTTTAGTTTGGCTTCTTTCACCTGGTGCTCGATCAGCGCGTCCTCAATGTCAACCTGGACGGTGTCGGGGATCTTATTATGCAGGTATTCCACATCTCTCTCCACTCGGTCCAAACGCATAGCAAATGTGTCAATGTGACATTTGACCTCTGATTTTAGTGCATTCATCTTGCTTGTTTCGCCATGTATCTCCTTGGACATGTCATACATCCTTTGACTGAAGTGTTGGAAGTCTTGCTCACATTTGATCAGTCGTCCCTTTTCAGATAAATGCACAAAAATACCATTTGACTGATTACGCATTAAAACAAAAATGAACAGAAAGGTCACTTGTAAAACATCTGCTATATTTTAAATGTTGCAATGTATATTTTGCTTGAAGACGAGAGAAACATGCTTTTTGCTAACCAGCTAAACCTTGACCTCCTAAGTTGGCCAAGTAGGACACAGATCAACATCATTGTTAGTCATGGAGGATCATTAGTGTTATCAAAATGTTACACTGTTCTGATATTATGGTTTGATTGGGGTTATGTTGTTTAAAAAAAAAACACATTGCACTTACCCAAAAGAGTAGTTTATAATTAGTTATATCTTAAAGATTAGAGTTAGCTACTTAAAATATTACATTGGTTTCTGTTAAGGCATGTAAAAGAACAAAGTATTTGGCCACAAAATCAGCTACCTTAAAAAAAAAAAGATTCTCTTACCTCAAGCTGCTGAAGTTGTCTCTGATAATATTCCATCATAAAATCAGGAGTTGTCCTTTGAGCTTGTCCCATTCCAAGCCAAAGAAATACAGTTACCAAAGACAAAAGCATAATGTATATTTCCACTTTGATTTCTTTCTATCTTGTTTAGTTAGTGTTATATAATAAAACCGAGCGAACCCCCTTCTTATCTAATGTCAGTCTGGTAAAATGGAGCCAGCTGGAGTCCAGAAGCAACTGGTTGTCTGTTATTCAAATTCAGAGGTGGAAAGAGTACAAAAATATTCTACTCAAGTAAAAGTACCATTACATTAATGAAATTTTACTTAAGTACAAGTAAAAGTACCAGTCTAAAAAATCCACTCAAGTAAAAGTAAAAAGTAGCTCATTTAAAATTTACTCAGAGTAAAAATTACTTAGTTACATTTTAACCAGTGGGAGGGAGTCAAAAATGGGACAGACCAAGGGTGTCAAACTCAGTTCCTGGAGGGCCACAGTCCTGCACAGTTTAGATATAACCATAATTAAACACACCTGATCCAGCTAATCTAATCATTTAGGTTTATTTGAAAACTACATGATATGTGTGCTGGAGCAGGGTTAGAACTAAACTATGCAGGGCTACGGCCCTCCAGGAACTGAGTTTGACCCCTGGGATAGGTCTATTAATCTCAAACTAGTTGTTTTTAATTAAAGGAATCAGTTATTTAGAATAATAAAACATTTGGGCTGTTATCTGGCAAATCAGTATCAACAAACTCATCTTTTCAATACAGAGGAAATGCAAAAGCTTCATCGGACGTGGCATTTAGATGTATTACACTGTTTAGTGCAGGACAAGAATGCATTTAACCTGCAGTTACAAATGCATGAATAATGTTTTGATATGCCAGACATAAAATGTTGAATACTCATTTGAAATTATAAAAACTTAATTATAAAAAAAAAAAAAATCAAAAGATACTTTAAATGTGAAATTAAAATGGCCAGTATGTGTCAGCAAGTCACTGTTAATAAGTGAGTCATTGCGATTGAACCAAATCATTTAAACAGTTGATTCATTCAGAAACGAAACACTGTCATGTTGCTCAGAGATGCAAAATTTTGCTTTGGTGGCTGTGTTTGGAATAAATTTTTGTTGTAGAAATAGAGCAAAAACAATGGCAATATGGTGTCTAAAACGCAAGTCTCTTAGTTTACTGTCCTGTTGTAAAAAAAATATATATATATATATATATATATATATCAGTGGCGGCTGCTGGTCTTTCAAAGAGGGGAAGCTCATTTTCGGCCTACATTATAACCCTCTGATGGTCTTCATTTGTAATGACACTCGGGGTCTTTTTGACCCCAGACAATAACATTTTATTTTGTAATAGTAAAATATTTAAATTTTTTACAAATATAATTTTACTCTGTTCATTTATGTTTTTACTAAACTTTGTACAGTTTTTGGAGAATTTAAATCTTTTACATTTCTATAAATAAATAAATATTTATTTAAATAGGCTTTTTTTTTTTTACAAAAAAAGAAAAAAGCATTTCAGGTAAAATTCACTTCATAAAAGACCCAGATTTCTAACTTTCATACATGGGGATACCATGGATAATTTTATAAGGTTTAATGTAAGATTTTTGCCAATTTTTGGGGAAATTCAGTTTAAAAATTTTAATAAATCACTTTAACCACTAGATGGCTATAGTGTGTGTGTGTGTGTGTGTGCGCGCGCGCACATTTTCAATCTGTCTTAGTTACCAATTTAATTTTGTGGTGGTTCTGCATTTTACAAATATCAAGAAATATTGCCGCAGTTTGTCTTTCGAATACACTTGAGAAATCCGCGATCATGGGACTGAGCGTGAAACAGCTTCGCCGACTTCTTATGGTGCAGACCGCTGTCAGTCAAAAGGAGATCGACAGATCCTCCAATCATCACGCGGAAGCCCAGTCTTCATTCACCTCCAGAGACGCTGAGCGTCCGTGGGCGGGACATAATCGTAGCATTTATCCAATGACCGTCTAGCTTCGGAGCACTGAAAAAAACTGTTCAAAGCAGCCCCATCGAAGTCAATGGGCGCTCGGCTTCAACAGGGAAATGCACTGTGACGCTACGGGAATGTATGAGAAGAAAATCGAGTCAGCCGACATGTAGCTGATTAACACAATACATAATACACAATAGTACATATTTGACCGTTGGGTTTTTTTTTTTTTACATTAGAGGGGAAGCTGAGCTTCCCTTGCAGTCTTAAAGAAATCCCCACTGATCTATATATATATATATATATATATATATATATATATATATATATATATATATATATATGTGTGTGTGTGTGTGTGTGTGTGTGTGATTATGATTTTTAGAGGAAAAGACAGCATTCTTTGTGTGATTTTGATTCTAAATGATTTTGATTGATTTCATTCTAAATGCATTTCAACAGACTGAATCACACAGTGAAAGAACACTCTAAATGCGCGCGTACATCATTAAAACAACAATTATGATATTATCGCAGACAATATATATCGCACACTCCGCACCAGTCTTTTTGGCTAATTTGTGCAAAACCTCTTGCTAAAATGTCAGAGCATCATTTTAACCACCAATGCAATGACGCAATTATTTAGCTCACCTCTATATGCTTACGTGGGGTTGATGTCTTGTCGAGATTTTATAAACTGCTAGTTTGGTCTCCCTAGGCAAGCACAGCATACACAGCATAATAGAGCATGTCTGCACCACTAACGCCTGTTTTGTCCGTCTGCATCTTCCTTGTGATTTTAGCGCCAGTTTGCCCTCCTGCCCATTATTTACTGCCTTTTTTTTTTTACTCAGTAATTAATGTGTTTTAAAATGTAGCGAAGTACAATACTTTAAACAAAATATACTTAAGTAAAAGTAAAATTACAGATTAAAAAAAATACTTAAAAAAGTAGAAGTACACAAAAAAGCTACTCAATTACAGTAACGCGAGTAAATGTAATTCGTTACTTTCCACCTCTGTTCAAATTCTTGAACTGTATTCGATTGAAGATGCTGAAAGGCAGGTCTTCACAAGCCATGTGTTAAGTTTTAATTTAATCCAGATGTCCTGACATGCTTTCACTCAATAAATCAACACTGCAGATCATACGATTCTAATTATGGTATATTTACAGTATAATATACACCATACTTGCTTCTCTCCCTTTCAGTCTGTCCATTAGTCTTTCAAGAGTTCAAATTGGAAATTTGAGTATGGGAAACACATCAGGACACAGTCAGTGTGGCTGTCCAAAATAACTTAAATTTTTGGCACACAAGCAGACATTTCCCTGCCAAATAAAAGATGCGGGGGAAAATGACTTTACTCTTGGAAAAACTCTCAAAGCTCAAAGGAACTTCGTGTATTGTTCAAAATACTGATTCGGTAGTAAATTCAACTATATATTTTGAACCAGAAACTGAACTGAGTTTGACTGATTCATTAAAACGCACTTATTCATTAAACCAAAAACACAATTTAGGATAAAAAAAATTCCTAGTTGCTTTTTAAACAGTTGCACCTCCCAAAAAAATTATTATGTGATGACTCTGTTTGTCCATCAGATGGCGCCGTAATACAAAACCAACAATCTGAACTCTGGGAACATGATTCACATGTCCATTGTTGACTTTGTTTGCAAAGACAATGAGAATGTGTTTACACAGATTAGAGAGATATCAATTCCCCAACATCTCTTGTTTATCAGTGATTATCTGAAATTCTGCATTTTCCCTTGGATAATTCCCAATAGATATGCTTCTGACTCCACTGGCCCAAATTCCGCTAGTCAATTATTTAGGCTATTATATAATGGCATCATTCAAAATTGTGTCTCATCTTAAATAGAAATCACAAAACAAGCCTTTTGCATTAACTACAGCATCAGATCACATCTTCTTTATATATGCCTCATTAATTTGCTGTGGGTACATGGTTTTAATTGTATTGTTATTATTATTATTTCAACTGAAATGGAAATTAAGCCTTGATTGTTGTGAGGGTACTGAGCTTGTTGTCAAAGCAAACACGGCAAAGGGAAAGCGACAAGCTCAAGTGATGTAGAGATATTTGATGTGGAAACTTTTGTGGCCTAATTAAATCACAGCTTTGAAAATTCAAGAAGTTGATTCACTGAAGTAAAGCACACTGCAAATACATAAAGTGACAATCAGTAAACAACAAATCTATATAAAGAAAGCTATATTTACCCCAGTTTTGTATTTACACACACGCATGCACACAAATCTACTTAAACACACCTTGTCCCATAGTACTTCCATTAATAATAACAATGTCTAAGTGGCTGGTGACCGAACTTTAACCCAGCAAAGCGGGACAAAAGCCCACATCAAATGTTCTATTAGTGGAACTTGGTGTCTCTTCCTATACCGAATTAGTTTAACAACATCTCATCATCATCAGAGACTTCATATCCCTTTCTCAAGCCCATAAAAGTGTATATTATTTGGACTTATAACATCTTTGCTCTGGAGAGTTGCATCTAATGCTAATGATTATGGCTGTACACAAAATACTGCATACATAATAAACTTCTGGTAGGTAACTGACTAGAAATTATTGTGTTTATCTGTATAGTTGAATTGTGAAGTGTGAAAGGGTAAAACACACTGACAGACTCAAACATCCTTTTTAACACCAAATGAGGGCATGCCTGGTCCCCATACAGTCTCCACAACTGAGCCAACCCTCTGACACACTTCCATAATTCCCTCTCATCTTTTTTTTTTGAATTTTTTTTTATTTTTATCCCTACTAGCTCGCAGCTGTTTCAATCTACATACATAACAACACATTTGTGATTTTGTAAGGAAACTTCAAAGCGCTAACTTATGATTCCTGATAGATTTGCATCCTTTGTGTCTGTCAAGCAGAAAAAAAAACATTTTCATGCAAATGTTAAGGAAACGTTACATGTAATTATTTTGCAAATATTCGGGAAAAGTTACTTTTGAATTTTCTCTGAATGTTCTGAAACAACTATAGTAACATTTAAATAGCTACATAAATGTACAAATAAAAGTTCCATGAACAATGTATAAATTACATTTGTTTTAATGTTTTTAGAACATTATTGAAGTCCAGAGAACTCAGAACGAATGTTATTTTAACATTACTGGAATGTTTGTTCAACATTGTTGAACTTTGAGATAAAATTGCCAAAACGTTTCACCTAAAAAAATCTGAGAATATTGCTTGTTAACTAGGATGTTGCATGTCACATATTGGTTACAAATAAGATGTCATAAAGGCTCTATTTTCTAAATAACATTTTAAACTGGTGTTACTGTTCACATTTACTTTTTTTTCCCCTACATTTTCAGTAAACTGAGAAAAATAGAGTAAGCAGACATCTATAACTTCAGAAGACATCAAGACTTCAGTAAACAGGACAGTATTGAAAATTTTAGGTGAAGTGTGTAAAATTTCTCTATTAAAATAACTTTCTCAGCTGTACATAATCCATGTCTAGCTTCATTTCCCTTAAGTGTTTTTCACTATCGCCGACAGGGATTGTGCTTGGAAAAGGAGCACAACACTAAATGTTCAGAAACCTGTTTGAAAACAGTCATACAGTGTTGCTAGGGTGTAGAAATAACTTAACTGACATTTAACACCAACTGCAAAATCATATTCACATGTAATTAAGCATTAGTTCTATGTGCCCGGACCCTTAAACTGCTTTTTCTTTTCTTTTTTTCTTTGGCTGATACACGTCTTGTCTGTTTAATACTGTACTATGAGGAGAAACCAATCAAGGGTTATTGCTTAGCTGGAACAACTATAACATTAGGGATCCCTCAAGGCTCTATTCTTGGACTGGTTTTATTCAGGCTTTATTGCCTTGCCACCTCCTGGGAGAAACACTCTTTGAAATTTGAAATGCTAAAAATCATATTAGAGTCATTTCGATTTCTGAACACATGGCTGTTGTCCTGTCTAAGGCTGAACATGCTATTATTAACATAACTTGATCTCTAAAACAGCATATGTTATTTGGCACTAATCTGTTATTTAGCACTAATAGATTGTGCTATTGTAATTTCTCATTTGATTATTTGCTTTGTCTGAAATAAGAGCTGTTTGCATTTACTGACCTTGTCACCAATGTCTTTTGTTTGATGTTTTCTTTGACTAGTTGTTGAAGTCTTTGTTTTAGTGATTGCACTTGCTTAGCATTTGAGTGTTTATTAAACATGCTTTGAGAACAGAGACCTGAATGTCTTTCTTCTGAGCTTGCGATGAAGAAAATTAATCACCATTGAAATATTCTGTCTTGCACCTTGGGAATTAGTGGGAAACCAAGCAGTCTATTTATTTATACACTTTAATGTATACAAGGATTTGAATATTCATGTGGTTTATGAACATGTGAGTTGTGTACACATACCGTATTTGGAAAAAAAATCATTGGGGTCCAAAAGTCTGACCCCACAAATAAAAGCTGGAAATAGACAGTTTAAGGAATCTTAAAAAAAATAAATAAATAAAGACATCATTGCAAAAAAAATAAAAAATAAATAAATAACTTTTTTGGATTAAAATTGCTGATTAATGTATATATCTCAGTGAGTTGAATCACCCTGACAATTGGGGCCAATCCCATGCTAATATATTATGCACCATTACATACTCTTAAGTGCTCCGGTGGTCTTGCTGAAAGCTGATCCGTGTTATGCTGATGGATATGAGAGATAGAGACACCCTTACAGAAATCTGAGAGTGTGAAAAAATCAGAACGCACACATGCTACTTGTGCAAATTCTGCCATATCCTTATCAATCATCCTTATTTTATTTTCATTTATTTGAACTTTTTAGGATCCAGATTTTACATTGGACGTCATGAGTCAACCCAACAATATGGTGACCCGATGTAGAAACCAGTGATGAAATTGAAATTCAGTGGTTAAAATATAACTGTTAAATCTCTAGTTATTAACAATAAAAAAAAAAGTACAATAAATTTTCATGTGCTTTTTGTGGGGGGTTCAACATATACTATGATTATAATTAATAGCAATTATAAAATCTGGGGATCAGAATAATGCAAATAGCAAAGACGAGTATCAAAAAAAAAAAAGAAAGAAAAGAAATTGTGACCTTAAAAAAGTACATAAATAAATCAAAATATATAAATATGAAAACATGTTAATGTACTTAACAAATATTTAAAAATTTTTTATTTAATTTTTAACTAATTGTATTTAATATTTTTTCACAAATGAATACATGCTAATTACAACTTTTGTTTTTACCTTTCAAATGTTATTTATTTTTGTTATGTTATTTATTCATATTTATTTATTTCAAATGTTAATATGATTGTGCTTTTGGAAGTGGCTCTTCAATATTATTGTTTTGCATTTTACGCTTATTTTGAGCACAAAGTTTGTGCTTTCTTTGTATGTAATTATGTTTAGTTGATTATTGGAAAATGTGGAACATCTGGTCACCTTACCCAACACACTCTTATGAACATGAATAAATATCATTATAATTTTTCTTCACCTTGCTTAGTTTTATTCATGTTTTACAATTCACCTCTAAACTGTAGTAAGAGAGGATATATATAGCTTGTAAGGATTATAAAGAGGAAGAGAAAGGAAACATAAAATAGCAAACATAGTTAATATCATGGTTTCTTTTTTGCATCAAAATGTGCCTGTAGTCACGTACAGTAAGAATGGATTGCTTGGCCAAATGAACCATCAGTAATAGATCCAATGGACCACTGTAACATGCACCTGATGTCACTGACGTTTAAATGGCAAAACCGATTAACTAGCCTGCTATTTGAGCAGACTTCAACATACTTATGTGTAACCTATAATCTGATTTAGAAAGCACTTCGAGTGTTCTCTTAGTATGCACATATTAGCAGAGAAAATCACACACTGCCATATCTTATTCTGCTTAATTGGATGTGACCCTTATTAGCACACCCACTCTCAAGTTTAATTTAAAGGTGAAAAAGAGAAGAATTGAGGTAATTAACCAAATCATCCATGGATATGACATGCAGCGTGCCGTCAGAACAGATGTGCAAGGGATGTAGTAGTGTGGAGTGGGGAGAATTGTCTCTGTAACTGGACTGCTTCGCTATTACTGAATACATTGTGTTATGCCTGCAGAATATCACAGAAAATGATTGAGTATCCATGCACTTATTTGTATTTCGTGTAAAGAAACAGCCAAAATGGCGTTGTTTAAAAATGGTGTTGTGTAACCTTTGACATTTAAAACAGTTTCATTGAATACCTAATCATATGTAACAAAAATTATTAGATAGATGTGACATTGTCAAATCACATTTGAAAAAAAAAACTCTTATTGATCTCATTTTACATCGTCAAAAGCCTCCAGATCCTGTAGCAGTTGTTGCTGTACAAGAAAAGTCATTAGTACACTGGCATTATATAATACTTCTCTGAATGCAACCAATGGCAGATGAAAGCAAATATAGAATGACTCCCCAAATTGTGTTTGAACAGGTGTATAGGTGGAGAATAATCAGAAAACATGAATCTTACTCTCCCACTCAATATTGTTCGGTATAGTTCATTGGTTTATTATAGATGGTAATTTAACCGATTTGCCACTTAGCAACAGAGACTAAGAACAGTGTGAATCACCTCGGTGAAAAGTTTTCAGTTTGTGATTAATGCTTGCATAGATTATAAGCGATTGCCTCACTAATGGTTTTGCTCTGCTGATGAATTAATTGTTTTCTCTGGTTATTTACTAGGTAACATTTTTTTTAAGTACCATGGTACCATTCTTTGAAGTGCCTTGATAAAATATCTGGCCTCATACCAGATAAAATACATTTGAAAGGTCTTTTTTTACATTTTGTTTTAGAAATTAATGCTTTTATTCAGCAAGGATGGATTAGAATGATCAAAAGTGACAGTACATGCCTTAATATTACAAAAGATTTTTGTTTTAAATAAATGCAATTCTTTTGACCTCTAGTATTATTCAAAATATAGTAAGCAATGTTTTCAGCATTGATATCATGATATCAACATTCCTTATTGTTATCGATAAAAATAAAAAGATGTTGAGCCACAAATTAGCATATTAGAATGGTTTCTAAAGGATCATGTGACATTGAAGCGGGTGAAGCGGGTGAAGCATGTGACATCCTCTTCGGGTACCATCAGTGCACCATGGTAAAACCTATAGTATAACCTTAAAGCAATGTATGTGCACTTCAATTCTTCAGATCCACCTTACTAAGTCCCTAAAGGGCTCTCCATTAACACTCCATCAACCGGATATCATTGATTAAGGCAGTCTGATTAGAGCCCCATTACCGGAACCAGTAAATGAGCATAATTAGATTTTAAGACTTAAGAGCAAATTAAGAGAAAAGGTGCAGAGAAATAGGAGACGGTGCTGGTCAGGATCGTAATTCCCATGATGCCTGCGTTACTAAAGCTCCCTGCTGTCATGCCAGGCGGGAAGGAAGTCGACCGGAAGTTGAAGTCGGCCGCGTGCCGCCATCTTGTAACTTCACTTGCGTTAGCATCCCATTGACCTCCCATTCATTTTGGCGTCACTTTGACAGCGAATAACTTTACATCTGAGGCGTTTAAAGACTCCATTTGTCCATTATTTATTTATAAAGGTACACGACAATGTATAAAGGGCTCCATTACCTTCTATGTTACATTATGGCCCCGTAGAACCCCCCCCCCCCCCCGTAGTTTTTGTAAAAATAGGCTAACAATTGCGTCATGACCACTCGACTCTCTGTCGCACAGTAGAGAAATTATCATACAGACAGGAGGAGAAGCTCGCAGGCAATCGAGGAGACGTCAAGAGAGAAGCCCATAGATAAAAGCCCTGGCGTTACATTTTAAAATACTATACAAAATAATTAATCAGAATACTTACTCCTGCTCAATCACGTCAAAGAACTCCCCGCTCAAGCTCGCCGTATCTGCAAGATTAACGATGGCAGTTTGCATGCACAGCTACTAGAAGATTTACATCTGTCAGACAGGTTGCTGACGTCATCAAGCTTAGTTTGAGTCTGCGCGTCAGAAACGGAAGTGCTAAAAATGGGCTTCACTCGTCTCAATTGAGTTCCAATGGGGTCGCTGTGTCCATTTCTTTTACTGTCTATGCTGTCATGTGACAGATCGGTCGCATGGAATGATCTGAGAGCACAGAGTTTGCCTCAGTTTTGCACATCATAGATGTTAAATAATTCTGTTAAATGCTGTTAAATAATTCATAACGGTGGCAGTAATTAGGAAGCGGTGGGGCCCACAGAACACAGCGGTTACTGGAAACACTTCCCTCTTCACCCTTGACAGTTCCTCTACCGCTGAGTGCCAGCTCCTTGATTAGCAACTCGAGCCATTAGCGCTTATTGTCATTGTACAATTTTAGGTTGCATTAGGCAAACATTGATGGGTCTAATGGCGAAGGAGGTCTAGCTGCGGTCAATTTACAAAACGAATGCTCCCAATAACACCTTAAACACCCTGTTACTGATCAGAGCGAGTAATGCGACAATACTAGAATGCTGTCATTACAATCAATGAAGCCTGCTATAAACTGCATTTGTTTCATAATCTAGACAGTTTTGTGGTCATGACGTGAGTTTTACAGATTTGTACATTTTTGCTACTTTTAGCCTAAAGATGTTATTAGTTGTGCTTGCTTAGATAATATGTCATCATTACTCTTACTTGTACTTAATGATTTGAACAAACCCCTAACCATAACTTCGGCATTTAATTCAACACGCATTTACCCTAACCTCAAAACATTTTACAGTAGAATGGCAACATATTAATTAAACATCATTAATGAGAAAAACAGAAAACAGTTTAGAACTCTTTATATATACAGATATAAAGAGAGAGAGATGTGTGTGTGTGTGTGAAAATTAAGCAATTTTTAACAATACTCTAAATATGAATGTAAATATTTAAAAGTTGAGCTATACTTGCTTAACTGAGAAGGCTATATAACTTAATTTGATAATATAAATATTAACAAATATAAAAAACTGAAGCTATGTTTGTTCAACTGAAAAATACTTGAAGGCCAAGTGTGTCTTTGGCAATCAGCTCTCACTACAAGCTGTCAGTAATTGTGATCTCCACCTGCCAACTGGCAGGAGCATCTTTTCTATCATCAGTCCTCGCCCGCTGACTCCGGTAAAAAGCACAGTATGACAAGCATCATTTTAAAAGTTTAGACCCCTGGCACCGATGTGAACCCAGGCCCCTCCACACGTCAGGAAGCCTTAGTGCAGCAGGACATTGATTAAAGAGCCATCAATCATCTTTTCTTGCAGATTGCAATTTCTTTCGCTTTTGTCAGGGACCTCAGTATAGGATCTTTTACCCTCGACTGATTTCAGAATAGACAAGCATCAGTCATGTGTGGTCAGGGCCTGATGACACCATCTTAAAGAGTGAGGATGAGAGCAAAAATGACTTATCTCTGACCGCTGTCATTGCTCTGCTCATTCAAGAAAGCACAACATTAGTTCTGGTGTTTTTGCCTTTGCAGAAACAAACTCCAATTAAAAACAACTTTTTGTTTCAATATTAATAATTATAATAAATGTTTCTTGAGCACAAAGTCAGCATATTAGAATGATTTCTGTATGAATCCTGAAAATTCAGCTTTGCCATCACTAGGGGTGGGCGATATGACCAAGATCTTACACCACGATATGAGAAATTTTTATTTCACATTGGCAATATATATCACAAAATAGTTTTTTTTTTTTTAAATAAGAAATGCTACATAAACTGTATACAGTAAACAAATGAATAAAAACACTGCATATTCTTCACTGTGTAAACTAAATACATATTTATTCTTATTAAAGTTACAAAAGTGATTTAGTCAGGAATATTAGACTGCTGTCAGTTTAAAAGCTACCCAGATCCAATATGCTGTTATTCATGTTTTCTTTCTTAGCTAAGACTTAAATTTACTTATCCTTTACTAAAGGATACTTGGAAAGATGGGGATTTTGACACATACAAGTGTGTGCATTTAACTGTTCAAGCTCTATAAATTCAAAAATAACTCGATACGTCACGGGTGCCTCTCTTAAATTAGTTTTCTTTTGTTACTGATTTCTTTTCAACAGTTTAAAAATCACTTGTTTTTGAATCGCTATGCTTAAAAACGCATGTAAGCGATACGTTTTTGTGACCACATGATGTGTGTGATGATAGTCAAAAATCTCTCAATTTCTATCGGTTAATCGTGTCTACTGGCATATTGCCCACCCCATCATCACAGGAGTACATTACATATTAAAATACATTTAAAAAATGTATTTGTAACAATATGTCCCAATATTACTGTTTTTCAGTTTTTTTTTTCATCAAATAAATGCAGCCTTGATGAGCACAAGAGAATTTCTTCATCAACGTTAAACATCTTAACCTCAAACTTATAAATAATAAAAACTTTTATTATTATTAATTTAAATGATCAAAGTTTTGTTTTTTTTCTCCAGTATTTCGATTTGGCATTAATCATGATTCGAGTCTTATTATGCATTTCTTATATATTTTTATACAGTAAGACTTTACAATACCACAAAATAGACCCCATGCACTACACTTCAAACAATATTAGTGTATTACAATGTGTTATACAGATACATAAAACATGACAATGTCAAAAATACTTACCTCTCAGCTAAAGTTTTCAACAAAAGCAGAACGTTCAAGGCTCGTTTTAAAACCAAATACTGCTCACACACGGTCACTTCGCATGCAGTGGACCTGACACTCTTCTTCTATCCAGGAAACCTTATGGCTAAAGAGTCCTGGGTGTTTACTGCATTGAGTGTGTGCACACATTTAAAGTGACCTTTAACAGAACCGAGAGATTTTTCTCTCGCTCGCTCCTTCCTTTTCATTAAAGTTGTGAATTGGACCATGCTGGGTGTCTCCACGGCTGAAATTTGACGGCATCCATTAAGGGGAAGGAGGTGTCCTCAGGGAATTATAGGAGCCTTGGCTCCCGCCGGCCGTGGTCTGACCAACCCACTGCCAGAGAGAAAAATCAGGGTTAGCTGAGGAGAACTCAAATGCTGAAAATCATATTTAAAGCGCACACCTAACACACATCGTGGGAGGAAACCAAATTGAATTCCGTGGCACTGAAGGGCCCAAGTGCTGCAATGTCATTATGAGTGTGCTGTCACAATGGTCCTCTAAGCACCCGAATGGCTCGTTTTTGGCTTCGAATCAATTGTGGCTGTGCCACGGCTGCAAAAATCATCTGAAATCTTCATGAAACCCTTTCACCGATCTCAGATTTCCATTTTTTGCTGGACGTAATGCTGACCTCTTCTGTATTCGTATTTGTTTATGCGAGCTGTGCCGAGGCTATAGAGGCTTTGGCGTCCCTGCTGTTTAATGCTATGGCGGCTCCGCGAGCATTACATGGTTGAGGGGGACAGGGATTGTGAATTATTGAAGATGTGTAGTCTGTGCTCCTGAGGGGTCAAAGATGTGCACACAAGATTTCAGAGCAGTAATGTGTGAAAAGCCTTAAAAAAATGGGAAGAAGATGATGAAAATGAGTGTTAACCTAAAAGAGACTTTATTGGGATTCCTCAAAGGGATTGAGGGTAAACAAAAACAAGCCATTACACTTGACTTTTCTGACAAAACATTATCACCTGAAATAACTTTTTCCTTCCTTAGCAAACTTTCATAGGTTTGGGTGACTCTAATAACTTCTGCAATGCTGTTTTGCATGATGTAATAAAGGCAGCATATAAAAAGTAAAATCAAATCTTATGTAAACATACTGAAATTTTCAGAACTAAACACTTTCTTTTCAATCCTAAAAATAAAACAAAAACATCTGAACTTCAGCTGCAAGATGTCTTATTCCGAAATCTCTAATGTCATTTAGCCAAATGCAGTAGAGCACAGTGTTATTGTAGTACATAATTGTAAACGTAATTGTAAAAATTAACATATGAATACATTTCAACAGCACCTATTAGTTGTTCAGGGTCACGGTGAGACAATAAGGAGTAAGTAGGATACTATTGTTCATAAACGCAGAATAAAAAAAAGACCAAAATTTGGTAAAGTACAGTATGTCTTTTATGAGAAATATAAAATGAATGTACATTGAAAATAATGTAAAAGACGAAAATAATCTAAATAAATAAATACATTAAAAAAAACTATTTTTAAAAAAAAGTAAAGAAAAAAATATATATGTTTTAATGAAAAATTATTAATATCAAAACAAAATTAAATAAAATCAGAGTTAAACAGTAAAAAGTAATATCAAAGTATGTGAAGCCTGTGTGTATTTTCCACAACTTTGAAAACAATGTATATTAAAAATAGAGTATAATATAAATAAGTAATAAACTAAATACAAAAATAATAAAATATACAAAACTATAAATATATTATAAAATATTATAATTAAAAATGTAAATGTATAAATTAATTGGTAATAATAGATAAATAATAAAAAGCAAATAAAAATATAAAATTATAAACATAAATACGAAAATAAATTAAAGCAATATCATTTCAAGTCGGTGTGTATTTTCAACAAGTTTGAAAAATATGTACATTGCACATAGTGTAGAATACAAATAAGTAACACACAATAATAATAATAATAATAATAATACAAATAATAAAATATACAAAATAATGAATACATAATAAAAAATATTATTATTAAAATAAACATGAAATATATAAATGGATAAATAAGAGTAAATAAAATATAAACAAATTAAATTATAGCTAAAAAAAAAAAAAAAAAAAATACAAATAAAAGGGAGTCAAAGCAGATGTAATATCAAGAACAGGCGTTTACAGCACAGAAGGGATTGAAATGAAACTATATAATTTCTCTATTTGCTATGCATGAGGACATTTCATCATATTGTGGGCTTCTTCAACTTTTTCCTAAAAGATGGCATTGTGCCTTTTATCTTGTAAAATGAATATGTCTATTAACATTTTATTATTTATATTATCTGGAAGAATACCCAGATTAAACAGCCCTGGATTCAAGAGTAAATTTAAAGATTGATTCAGAAGATCTCAAAACATCAGCAAACGTAATTAACAGGCTGTTAGTGAATCTAGGTCTCCAAACACTTCTCAGAAAACAAATCATTCTGTTGAAATTGAAATAAAGCGCTAATGGTAAGCTCAACATTACCTCTACAAGCGGATGCCAGCGGGCGATGGGTTTGCGTGGGTACGTGAGCATCTCATTCCAGTGATCGCGTCCCAAACTCTGAGCCCGGTTTCCCACATGACACACGCCAATAACCTCATTGTGACCTACTCTGTGAATGAGAAGAGCATATACAAGCTTAATATGTGACAGCTGAACCACGACACCCCTCTTTCTTTAAAGTGAAAAATATGATGATTTTTGCAAGATATTTTTATATACCTAGTTCTCTCTTTTATTCATCCGTTCTCTATTCATTTGTTTGTGCAGCAGCGCTGAGACACCGAAACACTGGGGTTCGTACTTCTCAAACAAGACAGTGATCTAAATCTGATATGAATCTCTGGCTGCATTGGGAATATACAGCTCGGGCTGTTCCTCAGATCACCCACCAGCACTAAGAATAAACTTCTATAGTCTCTAAGCACTGTGCTTGGCAAAATTTAAAAGCATGTTAAATTTAAATGAGACTCTTTTTTTTTAATTCAAATATGACAGTGAACGCTCACTAGCTCCCTCCACGCTGCTAGCTGTACGTTTGGATTAGCTCTGCTAAAACTGAATGGCTAACAATAGTGTTGGGGAAGCGACTTTGAGAAGACAGGCTTATCTAACAAGACCAAGTTGGTTTGGATGCTTGCTGCTTGCATATGTTGGTATTTTCAACAAGCAAGTACAAGATAGCAAAGGTAGCTAGCTATTTTAAAGCTTGATTCAAATCATTTGAATAATTTGAACAAATCAGTTCACTAAAATGAATCAGACTCCCCAGTGCGACATATTCAAATGTGTTTAATCTTTTCTTCAGTTCGCTCAGATGTAAATGTGACAATGATATAATACGATGATGTGAGTAATGTCGCTAGTTTTAAGTTAAAAGTTACTAAGACATATTAGTTTCTTACCGGTCATAGTCCATGACTGCTATTAAAAGACTTATTTGGTCGATGTTCTCAGGTGGAACATCAAAAACAATGGCTTCATTGTAGACAGGATTGAGAGTGTTCCTTTTGGTTGAAGTTTTCCTTTTCTTCAGTCTCCGGCCGTCACACATTATAGAAACCTTCACATAAGGATCTTAAAGACAGAAAAAGCACAAAAATAGCTATTTAGAATTGAATTAAAAATGGCTTTTACATTTTTTTCAGCTGAAGATGAAATCACTCAAAATTAAATAATTAAATGTTAAAACATAAATTGTTAAATTCAGAATTAAATACATAAATGGTTGTTTGTTCATTCATTTAATTAATTATTTCCTCCACATTTCATTTTCAGGGGTACAGTTGTCGACTCGGCACATAATTAAATAAAAAGTATGGATTTCATTTCTTAGTACATCAGTGTGAATGAAGGAATGAATGAATGAATAATTAAATAAATCACATGTATGGATTCCACTGTTAGTGCATGAAAGGAAAGAATAAATTAATAAACAAAGAAACAAACAAACAAATAAATGAATGGATACATGAATGAATGAATAAATAAATAAATGAATGAATACTTATTTATGCATTTATTTAATTATGTATTTAACAATTATGTAATTATGTATTTATATATTTCAACATTTATTTAATGATTGAATTTTGAGTAATTTGGCTCTCCATATAAAATGGGGTTCAAACAGGATGCAGAATTACAGAATTTAGAAAAAATGAATTAAAATGGACTGAAATAGATACCACATATTTAAAATATCTGCACAAGTGTTTGGCCACCCTAGCTAAATAAATATTTATTTCAATTAATTATTATAAATTATTTTTATTAAATATTTGGTATAACAGTTACTATAATACATATTTAGAAAATATTAAATACAAATATTTATATATTGTTTTAAAAGGTACAATAAATAGCAATGAGATTTTGTTTTATTTCTAAATTATTTCTAAAATTGATTTGTAAAACATAATTATTATACAATTTTATATTTAATTGATAAAATGTATATTTATATTATTTCACACACATAATTATACAGTACAGACCAAAAGTTTGGACACACTTTCTCATTCAAAGAGTTTTCTTTATTTTCATGACTATGAAAATTGTAGCGTCACACTGAAGACATCAAGGGCTATTTGACCAAGAAGGAGAGTGATGGGGTGCTGCGCCAGATGACCTGGCCTCCAGTCACCGGACCTGAACCCAATCGAGATGGTTTAGGGGTAAGCTGGACCGCAGACTGAAGGCAAAAGGGCCAACAAGTGCTAAGCATCTCTCGGGGAACTCCTTCAAGACTGTTGGAAGACCATTTCAGGTGACTACCTCTTGAAGCTCATCAAGAGAATGCCAAGAGTGTGCAAAGCAGTAATCAAAGCAAAAGGTGGCTACTTTGAAGAACCTAGAATATGACATATTTTCAGTTGTATCACACTTTTTTGTTATGTATATAATTCCATATATAATTCCACATGTGTTAATTCATAGTTTTGATGCCTTTAGTGTGAATCTACAATTTTCCTAGTCATGAAAATAAAGAAAACTCTTTGAATGAGAAGGTGTGTCCAAACTTTTGGTCTGTACTGTATATATATATATATATATATATATATATATATATATATATATATATATATATATACACACACACACACACACACACACACACACACACACACACACACACACACACACATACATATATAGTTATTTTATTTATAAATCTTATTTAAATCTTTTATTTTGATGCATTTCATATATACACACACACACACACACACTGATATATATATATATATATATATATATGTACTTATATATGTATATATATGTACTTAACTTTTGTTTTATTTATTATTTTTATTTAAATATAAAAAAATATATATTTTATTTATTTTGATGCACCAGGGTAGAAAATCACTTGTGTGAATGTTCTTAATTGCTCTTCTTTTCAATCTGATTGTACCCCAGTGCAAGTGTGTTACTTGTGTTTAGATGAACTACAAAAGCATTCTGGATTTTGCCCAACCGCACTTCGCAACTACCTGTGTTTGTAAAATCTCCTGCCACATTCTCAAGCGTTTGGTCTATTAAATCAATGATCTTTTAGAGAGCCCAGGGTGCCCTATGTTTTAACTTGCCATGATGACATCAAAACATCATTACCGCTGAGACAATAAGTCATTTAGAGGCGAGGACGATGGGGAGCCTACCAGACGCTCCTGTGATGTCCATGGCTTTAAGATTTCTGGCTTTAATTATCGTTATTGTCAATCGGCCGGCAGTTGGCAAGTAACAAAGAGAAAACATCAGATCTCCCAGATCCACATTATCCTAGAAGAGACACAGAAACAGGATACATTAACTTAAAGAATCATATCATAAAAGCTGATTTAGTGCAAATTAAACAACATTTACCAAGCCTTCCCCGAGCTTCTACTCATTAGAACGATCCATTTATTCTTTCAATCCATAGCAGTGTGCAGTATCATATAACCAAACACCTTCCTGGATGCAACTTGTACAGAAATGGCTTTTTAAATGGTCAAAACCATGCAACTGTTTATTAACTTGATGTCTTAAGTGCAAAACTCACTGCCATAATGCTTAAGTGTTGTTGGTGGTTGCTCAGAATCTTCATGGAAAGTTTTATATTTATATTTTGGCACACAAGGCACACATTGTTTTATGAATATGAATGAAAGACGCTGCGATTGAAGAAAATAGTGCAGTGCCAATCATATCTGACCCCACAGCAAACACTGCAGCCTGTTCATATTTAAAGGTCAGAAAGAAGGAAGAAACCAGTCACGTAAAGTTAAATTACAACTGTTTTTGGTGCAAGAAATATTATAAATGGATATCAAAGGGGAAACAGCATACAATACAGCTAGTTAAAGAAATAAAACGCATTATTATGGTTGTCTGACATATCATAAGCACTCAATACAGATTTATGGGAACAGAGAAGTGTTTCACCTCAAGGGAATCCTGTTTATCCACTCCTAAAGGCGAGCAGAAACCTGCTGTCTAATTATCACTTCTGAAAATAGACGCGATTTGCACTTTTTTCTTTTTTTTTATTAGAGACGTTCGTATAACAAACTAAAAATGCAATCCATAATTAACATCTCATCATAATGAGCCTCAGTGTATTGGGAGCCAACAAAGCATAAACTATCGCTTTAATGGTGATCTTGTCACTCACACACACACACACACACACACACACACACACACACACACACACACACACACACACACACACACACACACACACATACACACACAAGCCACTCAAATTTTATGATAATGACTGTTTATTTGAATATGACAGAATTATAACAGAGCTAACTAGCTTATGGCACAAGAAGAATGCACACATTTCAAGTCTTTCACAAGCTGATGTACTGTTGGATATGATTGTGATTTTTTTTTAACTGTTTTTGAAACAAGTCTCTAGTGCTTACCAAGGCTGCATTTATTTGCTGAAAAAAATACAGTAATATTCTGAAATATTATTACTATCTAAAATAATAGTTTTCTATTTTATTATACTTCATAATTTAATTGGTAATATTTACGATTCGTGATCGGGGCGGCTCCGACGTTCTTCCAATCAGGTTCGGACACTCTTTAACACACCTCAAACCAAAGGAAAATCTGATAAAATAATCTGTAGAACCAGCAAGATAATCGGGACATAGTTAGGCAACAAGCCCAAAATCAGCTTGTTTATCTTTTGGTGTGTACCCAGCATAAGCTGGATTTTCAGCATATTTACTGCAGTCTTTAGTGTCACATGATCCTTCAGAAATCATTCGGAATGTCTTGGTTACGTACGTAACCCTCGGAATGGAGACGTTATGTCGAACGACATATGGGGTCTCACTTGGGAGGCCAATCATCTCAGAGTTTAAGAAAAAACGCCAATGAAAATTGGCTAGTGGATTTAACATACCTGAGCCACTCCCCGTGCCAACGGGTATAAATAGGGCGACAGGTGCATCCACTCATTAGGTTTTACGCTGAGGAGCTGAGAACATGGAATGGAAGGGGTTTCAACCTTCAGTGAAAGATTGCTTCAAATCTTCCCTATTTGTTCTTTCAGCTTGGCAAGACAATGGGGAAGCGAGCCTTAGGAAAAGGTCGCTACGGAGACCACATCCTACCCGTAGGGAGGTGACATGTGGAGATACTGATATGGACTGACCCAGGGGGCAGTACTACATCTGAAAGGGGTCTCTGAGGCAGGTCCTGCCTTAGAGTAGGGATGGAACGGCTGCCAGAAGAGACTGACAGAACTGGTCTGTCAAGGGAAGACATGGGTTTGCCAAGAGGGAAACCTTACCGGGTGAAAAATACACATATGGGGTTACCTGTAGGGACTTACCTTTACCTTTCAGGTCGATCGCTGCAAACCAGTCCTGGGGCTGAACGCATTTGATAATGCGTTTCTGCGTCAACATCTTGAACAGGAGCTTGTGCAGGGCCCGATTCAGGACTCGCAGATCCAGGATAGGCCGAAGGCCACCGCTTTTCTTGGGTACGATGAAGTTAGGGCTGTAAAACCCTGTCCTCATCTCGGCTGGAGGGACCGGCTCGATTGCATCCTTCGCCAGCAGGACAGCAATCTCCTTGCGCAAGACAGAGGCGTCCCGGACTGCCACCGAAGTCTCGAGCACGCCATTGAACTTGGGAGGTCGCCGGGCGAACTGAATCGCGTAACCGAGTCGGACAGTCCGAATGAGCCAGCGTGACGGGTTGGGCAGCGCAAGCCACGCTCCCAAACTCTGTACAAGTGGCACCAAAGGGACAGTCGACATACCCGCAGTGGTGCAGCGATGGGGAGTTGTGTCGAATGGCCCAGAAGGCATCGCGTTTCGAGTCATCACAGCCACACTCCTCGTGTTCCTGGAGGAACTGGCCAGAGACACGTGGAGATGCGTTGCGTCTCCGAACCGCGACCTCTTGACCACTGGCGAAGGGGGCGTCGTGGGTGAGAATGAGGAGGCAGTGCGTCGCTCATCATCAACCCGCTAGACTTGCAACTAGGAGGAAAGGGAAATTGCTCTTTTATGAAAAAGTGGGTGCCGCCGGCTATTGGACCAGCGTCGGAACAGAAAAAAACAAAAACTGAGGATTCTCCACCCGGCCCTCCTCCGGGGGAAGGAGTGGCTCTGTCTCCGCCAGCTCCTGAAGAGCAGTCTCCATCATCTCCGAGTTGCTGTGTCAGGGCCGCTTAGTTGTCTTCCTAGAGGACTTCGCAGCCGGAAGTGACACGGGGGGCGCCACTCTCCTGCACGGGGCTCAACGCACCGGCCTCGAAGAACTCTCAGCAAGGGGCGGAGCTGGTGTGGAGGACGTAGGGGGGCGCCCATGGCGACGAGCAGGCTGAGGCACTGTCCGCGACGGAATGGTGGCAACCGGAGGATCACGTCGTGGCGAGATGTGCTGTATGGCCTCAGTCTGCTTTTGTTCTGTCAGGAACTGCTGGGCACAGCCCCTGACAGCGTTGCCACACAGGACAGCCTGGGAGATGGGAGCGTCGAGAAAGTGCACTTTGTCAACGTCTCTCATACAGACCAGGCTGGACCAGAACGGCACTACTGGACCACCAGAGTGGACATCGCCTTCCCGAGGGACTGCGTCGTGACTTCCGTGTAGGGTTGGGTATCGAGAATCGAGTGGAACCGGGACTAGCTTTGCGATTTTCCCGGTATCGTTCAAAAGTTTTAATTTTGATTCCTAGTTTCGATTCCTAAAACTTAAAAGAAAGAGAAAAAAAAGTTTCGATTCACAGTCCGCCCGGCGCCGTCCGGAAGAAGAAACCGCTGAACACCAACGAAGAAGCGTCCACCGGAAGTTTTGGTATAACGAGCGATCGAACATGGACAGCGTGCGTCGGCGGTCCAAAGTGTGGCTTCACTTTTCGAAAAAAAAACGAAATCTCGGCAAAATGCAACATTTGCAGCAAGATTGCTTCGTGCATAGGAGGGTGCATGTCAAACATAATAAAGCACCTCCGATGTCATGGAGTGCAAGTAAATGTGTGCCCTGTATTTGACGCGCTGCACAGACCGTCCTCCACTGCCTCTTCCTCTGGCTCCGACCTCCAGCCTGGCACCGCAGTGACTACACTGCAGTCCGAATCCGGTAAGTAAAACAATACATACCAAAAATAATATGTCTTGCGCCAACATTGAGGCAGCTAACAAATTAGCCCAAATTAGCCCAAATGGTGGTGGAACCAACAAAAGACTTACCTTTGCTGTCAAATCTTGCTTTCTCTTATTTATGTGTTCAAGCGTCATCTACTCCAAGCGAACTTGTTTTCTCCACAGCAGGAGATACAATTTGTCCAGAACGCTCACGCATCCTGCCTGAGAAAGCAGATATGATAATTTTCTTGAACAAGAACTGTTTCTGATTTTATACTGTACCTGCTGCTAATCTGGACTGAGTTTTAAAAGTTGTCTCTAATAGTTTATTTTCTATTCTGCACCAGGTTAGCCCATCAGTGGGAGCAAGGTAATGTTTAAGTACCTGCAGTATCATACACTGTCATGTGTAAATGTTTGTGAGGTTTTCAAAAATAAAGCTCTCTTGAGGAAAGTGTACCCCTGTGAAAATTTATTCATAATTAATAATATTTATATAATATTCAAGTTCATAGATTTGATATTTATATCGTAGTTGAAAACAGCCCTGTGAGAAATTCATAGTAAAGTTAATAAAAAGTAAAAAGTTCATAGAATTCAAATTGATGGAGAAGGTCAGACTATTTTCTTCAGAAAGACAGTTGGTTAGCTAAGCTCATTTAAAATATCTTAAACTTTTTTTGACCCTGCCTCTTAAAAGAATCGGAATCGAGAATCGTTGGGAACCGGAATCGAAACAAGGAATCGGAATCGGACTCGGAATCGTTCAAATTTAAACGATACCCATCCCTACTTCCGTCACCCGGATAGGGTGAGGTCAGTCGCCGTGCGCAGCTCCTGCATCAACCTCGGGTTGGTTCTACCCTCGTGCATTTGTTAAAGCCTTGGCTTTGGTGTGTTTGGAGGATAGCCATGGCATGCAGAGCAGAGGCAGCTTGGCCCGCAGCACTGTCCCCATGCACATCCGGGAAGAAAGGAACCAGAGCAAAATGCGGTTGTGAGCTGCGGTTGTGAGCCGCGCTCTACACCGAGAACCAATCAAACAGCAATGAGTATTCAGGGCTGGGTGGTGCATTCACCTCCATCCTGATGCTCACAGCTGCCCGGGCAAGCATGGCTGTCAACTCTGGGTCCAATTCGGCAGTGGCGACAACACCAGCCCCGCCGAATCTTCATCCACAGAGGTCAACAGCCCATCCCCAATGCTGCAATCGACATCTGATCCCCGGCGGCAAACTGAATGACCCGTTGGGACTGCCATAAGACAGCCCAGCAAAATCACCCAGCAGCCGCACAGGACAAACATTGCAGAAGGGGTAAGAGGTCCGTGGGGCGTGGCCCGGCGGAAAACTCTCACTGTCACCTTCAAATCTCCCAGAGAGTCTCTCCTCTTAGTTGAAGCGCCCAGGGGAATCGCTGAAAGGGACACCACTGTTGGCGCCGTACCGCCAACCGGAACAGCTTCCCGACACAGCAGATGAATGGCTTTGTGGAGTATAACAGCTTTCATACAACCACTCGGCTCCGAAGCAAGGAGCTGCGCACGGCGACTGACCTCACCCTATCCGGGTGACGGAAGTAGGGATGGGTATCGTTTAAATTTGAACGATTCCGAGTCCGATTCCGATTCCTTGTTTCGATTCCGGTTCCCAACGATTCTCGATTCCGATTCTTTTAAGAGGCAGGGTCAAAAAAAGTTTAAGATATTTTAATCGCCCTGTCGCCCTATTTATAACCGTTGGATCGGGGAGTGGCTCAGGTATGTTAAATCCACTAGCCAATTTTCATTGGCGTTTTCTCTTAAACTCAGAGATGATTGGCCTCCCAAGTGAGACCCCATATGTCGTTCGACATAACTCGTAGTGACCGACAGATAGGGAACATGCTGATTTGCTGCTCAATTATTATAAATGGTTCTGATTATTATCATTGTTTTTTTTATCATGGAACATATTTTAGAATTCTTTATTTGAAGTATTTATTTAGAATTATTAGACGTATTTATTTGAAGTAGGAATGTTTTGTATTATAATTGTTTTTACTGTCACTTTTTACTGTTACTTTAATGCACACTTGCTGAATAAATGTATTTTTTAATTTTTTTATTTGTACTCGATTTCATCGCTGTTTTCACAAACATATTAAGCAGCAAAAACTGTTTTCAACATAATATAACAATCAGGTAAAAAAGGCAGCTTTGCCACCACAGGAATAAATAAATTGTAAAATATATTCCAATATATTTTGCAATATTATTTCTATACTGTATTTTTTATCAAATAATTATAGCCTTGATGAGCATGCAAGACTTCTTTCGAAAAATATTTGTAAAAAATATTTTGAACTTTTTGCCACCATTATGCACGTACACACACACATATATTCACACACACACACACACACATATACATACATATATATATATATATATATATATATATATATATATATATATATATATATATATATACACAACCCGAATTCCGGAAAAGTTGGGACGTTTTTTAAATTTTAATAAAATGAAAAACTAAAGGAATTTCAAATCACATGAGCCAATATTTTATTCACAATAGAACATAGATAACGTAGCAAATGTTTAAACTGAGAAATTTTACACTTTTATTCACTTAATTAGCTCATTTAAAATTTAATGCCTGCTACAGGTCTCAAAAAAGTTGGCACGGGGGCAACAAATGGCTAAAAAAGCAAGCAGTTTTGAAAAGATTCAGCTGGGAGAACATCTAGTGATTAATTAAGATAATTGATATCAGGTCTGTAACATGATTAGCTATAAAAGCTTTGTCTTAGAGAAGGAGAGTCTCTCAGAAGTAAAGATGGGCAGAGGCTCTCCAATCTGTGAAAGACTGCGTAAAAAAATTGTGGAAAACTTTAAAAACAATGTTCCTCAACGTCAAATTGCAAAGGCTTTGCAAATCTCATCATCTACAGTGCATAACATCATCAAAAGATTCAGAGAAACTGGAGAAATCTCTGTGCGTAAGGGACAAGGCCGGAGACCTTTATTGGATGCCCGTGGTCTTCGGGCTCTCAGACGACACTGCATCACTCATCGGCATGATTGTGTCAATGACATTACTAAATGGGCCCAGGAATACTTTCAGAAACCACTATCGGTAAACACAATCCGCCGTGCCATCAGCAGATGCCAACTAAAGCTCTATCATGCAAAAAGGAAGCCATATGTGAACATGGTCCAGAAGCGCCGTCGTGTCCTGTGGGCCAAGGCTCATTTAAAATGGACTATTTCAAAGTGGAATAGTGTTTTATGGTCAGACGAGTCCAAATTTGACATTCTTGTTGGAAATCACGGACGCCGTGTCCTCCGGGCTAAAGAGGAGGGAGACCTTCCAGCATGTTATCAGCGTTCAGTTCAAAAGCCAGCATCTCTGATGGTATGGGGGTGCATAAGTGCATACGGTATGGGCAGCTTTCATGTTTTGGAAGGCTCTGTGAATGCTGAAAGGTATATAAAGGTTTTAGAGCAACATATGCTTCCCTCCAAACAACGTCTATTTCAGGGAAGGCCTTGTTTATTTCAGCAGGACAATGCAAAACCACATACTGCAGCTATAACAACAGCATGGCTTCGTCGTAGAAGAGTCCGGGTGCTAACCTGGCCTGCCTGCAGTCCAGATCTTTCACCTATAAAGAACATTTGGCGCATCATTAAACGAAAAATACGTCAAAGACGACCACGAACTCTTCAGCAGCTGGAAATCTATATAAGGCAAGAATGGGACCAAATTCCAACAGCAAAACTCCAGCAACTCATAGCCTCAATGCCCAGACGTCTTCAAACTGTTTTGAAAAGAAAAGGAGATGCTACACCATGGTAAACATGCCCCGTCCCAACTATTTTGAGACCTGTAGCAGAAATCAAAATTGAAATGAGCTCATTTTGTGCATAAAATTGTAAACTTTCTCAGTTTAAACATTTGCTATGTTATCTATGTTCTATTGTGAATAAAATATTGGCTCATGTGATTTGAAAGTCTTTTAGTTTTCATTTTATTAAATTTTAAAAAACGTCCCAACTTTTCCGGAATTCGGGTTGTATATATATATATATATATATCTCAAACCTATGTGATCTAGGTAACTATGTAGTTCATGTGTCACCAGCGGTCAACAGTTATGCATACATGCAGCTCTGTGGTTCATCTCTGCGCATTAATGCAATGACACAACAGAATGGAAGAGAAGATGACAGCCATACATTAGTAATGAATCAAAGTGTGTGCTGAACTCAAATGGGTCTTTAATGCATGCCAGCCAAGCACTGGCCAATCCCACAGCTACCAGAACTTTCACATGCTGTCAATTATAAACTGATCTATGTTAATGGACATGCTCTGCGCTGGGATCAGATGGGTGTGTAGTGTTGCTGAGAGCATGTTAGAACTTTTAGCATTACTTAGCCTCCCATATCTTTCTCTCCCCCACGGATATAAGATCTCAAAGCTGCATGAAGCCCATCAGCTGGCATTACAGGAAAAACTTTGATTTGAACTGCATAGTATTACACACATTATTGTTCAAAGATTTGGAGCGAGTAGTTTTTTTTTTGTTTGTTTTTTTAAGTATACTTTTATCAGGCAAGGATGCATTAAATTGATCAAAAATTTCCATTTATCAGTTTTCCACTAAAAATTACAATTAGAAATGTTTTTTTCAGATTAAAATTTTTTCTGAAAAATCATTTGAGACTGAAAATTCAGCTTTGCATTGCAAAACAAATACATTTTAAAATATTTTCAAATAGAAAACAGTTATTTGAAATGTTAACCATATTCTCAATTACTGTTATTAATGCATCAAATAAATGCAGCTCTGGTGAGTATAACTTTTTCAAAATGTTTTTTTTCTTTTCTGCAAATTTCTTTTTAAAAAAAGTAAAAAATATTTTGAAAGTTAGTGTTTATAAATGTTGATTGTAATTTTTTTTTTGATTTTAAGAATTGTGTTCAGACAATATACCTTTGACACTAGCACATTTATTTCCTTATTTTCAAAGTAATTAAAAATAGCAAATCATTTTTTTAAACCATTTTACGTTTACGCTAAATATATATATATTTATCATAAACTAGCTCTGTAGTATTTTAAATATAAAATAAACATAAAAGTCAGTGTGTTAAGAAAAAAATATCTGAAAACAAGTTTGATCACAGATGGTAACTAAAATGACCCTAGTTAAAAAAAATAAACAAAACAACCTATGTCATAACTTATTTAAAATAAACGTATTTAATACTAAGTATACTTCAAGTCCATTAACATATTCATTGACATATCACTTCCGACTTACTGATATAATCGTACAATGAAACTTTATTTGGAGTATTTATTTGGAGCACAATGCACATTTCTTCATATTTTGCCAAAAATGTTTTAATGTCACTATTGATGAGGACTAACCCGTGCATAATATCAGTCTTTAAATGAAAGAAATTTCATGTGTACCTGAAGTATACTTGCAATAGTTCCACTTTAGCACAATAATATATGCAGTACTTTATACCTCAGTATTTCAGCACTATACTTCCACACAGTTTAAATACACCAGTCTAGTATATTAAAAAGTACAATTACAAGATATGTTTATTAAGTACATAAATGTGTAAATGTAGTATTCTAAACTTGGCCTCTACCTAAACTCCCAAGACTTGACTCTACTTAGACTACCTCAAAGGCTTGAAACTTAGACTTCATCTTGGATTCTTTCTGAAATGCTGGAGACTTGTATTAAGGATGCCACAACAAGAAAATGGCTGATTGAGTGAATAATGTGTGTGCATACCAGTCATGGACTTCCTGTCTTTCTCGAAGTGACTTCGGGCACTATAAAGGAAACTGCATGAGTGGTCAGCACACCTCATTGGGCTTCTAAGGCTTCCTGACACATCTAATCATCTGTGATTGTGTGTATTTGAGGAGCTCAGAGGGCCTGTTAAGATAGATCAGTCCCATCCTGAGCAGTTCAGAGCCCTCGGGTTTCTCGCACAGCGGGAGGCTCCATCTATTACGGTGAAGCAGAAAGGTCAAAGCAGCAAGCAGCAGAGATAGGCTCATTATCTGGCCAGGTCGCAGCGCTGCGTCCGCTCCCGACGACTGTGCTGAGAGCCGTGTTCATTAATGCAACTAGGTCTCCATCCCCTTTAATTGTCTTCTCAATGCCGGAACCAGGATTCAAACACCCAGTTCAAACACTGATGAAGGAACAGTTTACCATTCAGCAAAAGGTTCAAATAAAGTTTCAAAAACAATCTTTCCTAACACCACTGGCACATTTAAAGGGATGGATTACCTAATGTTATTTACAGTGGAAAAGAGTACTTTAGATTATTAAAATGTTCTTCACACTGAGAAAAAATGGTTGTTTTAAGAACTGTTCACTGAAAGGTTCTTTGGGGAACCAAAACTGGTTCTTATATGGCATTTCGGTGAAAAACCCCTTTTGTAACCTTTATTTTTAAGAGTGCATGTATGACTTTCTATCCTCTGTACAATACAAAAATATTTGTAAAAAATTAATGGGGTCCAAAAAACATTTTTTATAAAATTTAATTATTATGTGTTCCTCAAAAGAAATATACACTACTCAAAAGGTTTGGGTCAGCAATAAAAAAAATAAAAATAATATATATACAGTATATATATATATATATATATACACACTCACCTAAAGGATTATTAGGAACACCATACTAATACTGTGTTTGACCCCCTTTCGCCTTCAGAACGGCCTTAATTCTACGTGGCATTGATTCAACAAGGTGCTGAAAGCATTCTTTAGAAATGTTGGCCCATATTGATAGGATCGCATCTTGCAGTTGATGGAGATTTGTGGGATGCACATCCAGGGCACGAATCTCCCATTCAATCACATCCCAAAGATGCTCTATTGGGTTGAGATCTGGTGACTGTGGGGGCCATTTTAGTACAGTGAACTCATTGTCATGTTCAAGAAACCAATTTGAAATGATTCGAGCTTTGTGACATGGTGCATTATCCTGCTGGAAGTAGCCATCAGAGGATGGGTACATGGTGGTCATAAAGGGATGGACATGGTCAGAAACAATGCTCAGGTAGGCCGTGGCATTTAAACGATGCCCAATTGGCACTAAGGGGCCTAAAGTGAGCCAAGAAAACATCGCACCCCAAAACCCCACACCATTACACCACCACCACCAGCCTGAACAGTGGTAACAAGGCATGATGGATCCATGTTCTCATTCTGTTTACACCAAATTCTGACAACCATCTGAATGTCTCAACAGAAATCGAGACTCATCAGACCAGGCAACATTCAGACCAATTTTGGTGAGCTTGTGCAAATTGTAGCCTCTTTTTCCTATTTGTAGTGGAGATGAGTGGTACCCGGTGGGGTCTTCTGCTGTTGTAGCCCATCCGCCTCAAGGTTGTGCATGTTGTGGCTTCACAAATGCTTTGCTGCATACCTCGGTTGTAACGAGTGGTTATTTCAGTCAAAGTTGCTCTTCTATCAGCTTGAATCAGTCGGCACATTCTCCTCTGACCTCTAGCATCAGCAAGGCATTTGTGATTTGTGATGTGATTGGTTGATTAGATAATTGCATTAATGAAAAATTGAACAGGTGTGCCTAATAATCCTTTAGGTGAGTGTACATATATATATATATATATATATATATATATATATATATACATATATATATATATATATATATATATATATATATATATATACACACATACACATGCATACATACAGTATATATACTTCTCAACCATGAAAAGGGAAACTTTCCACAATACGATTTGCTGCTTTTAGCTATAGCCTATGTTAAAGCTGCAGTAGGTAACTTTTGTAAAAAAAATATTTTTTTACATATTTGTTAAACCTGTCATTATGTCCTGACAGTAGAATATGAGACAGATAATCTGTGAAAAAAATCAAGCTCCTCTGGCTCCTCCCAGTGTTCCTATTGCCATTTGCAGAGATACACCACTCCCGGTAAGAAACAACCAATCAGAGCTGCGGTCTGTAACTTTTTTTTGTGTTCAAAATTATATATTATATATAATATATAATTTATAAAATGTATACAATAAGCAATTACACCATGAATCCATTTTCCAAACCGTGTTTTTAGCCTGTCCTGAATCACTAGGGTACACCTATAATAAGTGTTTATATTCTGACTATTTTAGATTGCTTCGGGTAGGTACTGCGGCGGAGTAACCCAGTACCTTTGTGATTCTTTATAGACATAAACAGAGAGAAGTAGCTCCGGCTACAATGTTCTTCCGCAAGACGCAAGCAGTTCTGCTTATTAACCGCTAGAGCGTCAAAAGTTACCAACTGAAGCTTTAAGCTATCACTTAACAGTTAATTCATTTGCAGGTCAAGACAAACATCCGCAATAGGCTGCAAGGAGACAATCTTGCAGCATGTATGCGGATCTCAATAAATGGACCAGAAATTTCTGACTTTCCAAATCAAGAGGCTCTCGAAATGTTCTTCCAGAAGCCAAGATGGATACACTGCAGTGACAAAAGCTGCACACTTTGTGATTAAATTACATGTTTAGTTTAATGTACAGTTCAAATAATTGTTCAGTTACATTGCTGCCATTTGAAGAAACAAATGAACACCATGACTCTTTAACTGTTTGTGTCTGTCAATTTTCCCCAACCAACCAAACTCACAAACATATATATATATATATATATATATATATATAAATATATAAATATAAATATATAAATATATAAATATATAAATATATATATATATATATATATATATATATATATATATATATATATCTATCTATATATATATATATATACCCTTCTATTTTAATTTAGTTCCATACAGCAGGAATTCAAATTGGTAAAAAAAAAAAAAAAAAAAAAATAGAATGAAAAATTAACGATATTGCATTGTAGCAATACTGTTCTCTGCTTTTAAAAATGGCAAAATATATTTTTTCTAGGCAAATTTATTTCATATTGGATGACATCCTAGTAACATCAAAGTATGCAGAAAGATCAATAAATGTAATGGCCTATAGGCTTGATGTAATGTAGGCAGTTTGTTGTTGTTTGCACATAATAATTAGCATCTAGGAAAGTGAGTGTGGGTAAGGGAGCAAGGTAATGTTTCCTCGTTGCCTGTGTCTCATCCATACGAAGCACAACCTTTATTAACAGAGAGGTACTGTAAGGGAGGTTGACTCTTGTTGCAAATTAAATCCTAAATTGGATTCTTCTCATCAAGCCAAATCCTGGTTGCTTCATTATGATGACGAATGCTTTGTGTTTTAAAGCAAGCAGCTCAAAAAATGAAGGAATACAAAGCTAGAGGCTTTTGTAAAAGGATTAGTTCCCTAAAAAGCCATCATTTACTCACCCTCATGTTGTTCCAAACCTCTGTCTTTGTTGAAGACATAAATCACAAACAACTTGCAATGTTCTTCATTGCCGCTTCTCCGGTAAATCTTTGTTTCAAGGATTTTTTGATATTTTAAATGAACAATACTCTATAAAATTTAAACAATAGACTCGAGTTAAAGTAATGAAAAAACATTAATTCATGATAACATTTGCGAAGCAAGACAAAAATATTTTTTGTGTTGCACGAAATCGAGGACAACAAAAATCTTCTAAAAAAAAAAGGTGAGTAAATAACTTTTTCATTTTTATGCAGAGTCCATATCATTAAATACAAATTAACTGATCTGTTGTAGCCAAACAATAAAAATATTTAGTAAAAATAGCAAAATATGACTGTAAATCCAATTTTCTCTTCTTTCCCTGATCTCTTTTATTAAGGGCTAGTGAAGTGGGCGGGATTTGGTGGGAAGAAACCGCTATTAATGCACCGACCACACCCTCTTTTTGTGTGTGAGAGACATTAAGGGTTGGACCTTGAGAAACCCATTCCTCTCAGGCGAAGTAATTGAATTATGCCCTTCCATCTGTAGACTATAGGATAACAGACGCCTCTGCTCTCATAAGCACTTAAATCAAGTCAGCGGTAGAATTATGGTCACTTGCGCACTTTAAATGAAATTAATGTGCAGTTAAGAAGCGGTTCAATATGGTTCGGAGAGAGTCTATATAGTGTCATTCTCCATCTCCAGTCCCACCCACCCACCCTCATTCCTTCAAGGGCCTATTAGCAAGCAGAAGGGCTGGTCGCCACATTAGAAAGAGCATCATGAAAACATTGATGAAAGTCAGGTCAATGAAAAGAGGCATGTTAGCATTTGCTTAATCGCGGACTTTCCATTTTGTGACCAGACCACAGATAGTCTTGTACACCTAACACTGGCACAAAACATTAATTTCATATATAAATGTGTGGAGTACTTTTTATCATGGATGGACGCACTATATTGGAGTTTAAAAGTTAAAATTTCAACACCCAGTATATTAGAATGATTTCTGAATAAACCACATTTAAAAAAAGGTCACAATATTTTTTACTGTGTTTCTATCAATTAAATGCAGCCTGGATGAGCAAAAAAATACACTTGGACATGCATGTACACATTGTGAAATGTCACAATCATTCCCGGTCTCCCTTAAGTGAGTGAACGCCAAGAATAGTTGGATTAAAGCCAACATAGTTTACAAAAAGTGTCATTCTATTGGATTTAAATCCTGCCATGATTCAAAACTGAAAATAAAGGTCTGAAAGGTTGAAACTAAGTGTTCGAAAACTCAAAATCTTACAAAAAAAGTTTTGCAAGATTGAAAAATAAGATTTGCAAGCTTGCAAAATGTAAAAAAAATAAAAATATCTCTGCAAACATTGTTGTTTTTGAGATTTCCTTCTTCAGAACTGCAACATTTTTTTTACGCAAAGAACTGTAAACATTTTTTTTTACGCCAAAAATTTGAATTTGACATTTGTCAGTGTTCTCCCACTGTATTAGATTGTTTTCCTGGTTTGAAACCTTGTAAATGGTGATCTGAAAACTGGTGTGCGAATGTGTGAAAAAAAGTTTTGAAACTCTGAAAACAGAGCTTTGCAGGCTTGCAAAGTGGTAACATTTTTTTTATCTCTGCAAACATAATTTTGTTTTTGAGTTTTCCTTCTTCAGAAGTGCAACACTCTTTTTTTATGGTGTTGTGCAATCATTTTTACAGAGTTTCGAATTTGTCACTGTTCTCCCAGTGTATAGTTTTTTTTCAAGATTTTTGAAACCTTGTAAATAGTGATCTGAAAACTGGTGTGCCAATAGGTGAAAAAAAGTTTTGAAACACTGAAAACAGAACGGACCGGACCGTTTTAGAACCGGACCGCACGCCATCCTAGACGGGACCACCTTGTGGCCAGAAATCTGTGCATCCTCTGTATGCTGTGCGCTTTTGTCATTGGCGGAGCAGTCGGTCAATCCCACCTTTCCAGTAAATACGACTTGTGATTGGACTGTACGTCAGCAGACAGCAAAGCATTGGCCAAGAGGAGAAGGCCCACCCTCCAGGCTTTTTTTTAGTTGCAAGGTTGTGAAGCTTCATTTTCGCTCAGTCTGAGTTTCAGAGTTTCAGAGCAGAGCTGCGTGACAACGCTGCCACAAATCACGTGAGTCGCAAGCTCGCAACTGTGTGGGCGTATCTCCGCAAAGTGGGTGTTGTAAACTCAGCTCTGAAAAAATTGTCTGCAATAGGAGTGCAAATGTAATGCAATGTAATGAATTTCGCCCTTTCGAACCTCAGTTTTCAGAGTGACAAATTCGAAACTCTGTAAAAATGATTGCAAAACCTCATTAAAAAGAGTGTTGCACTTCCGAAGAAGGAAAACTCAAAAACAAAATTATGTTTGCAGAGATAAAATTTTTTTGACCACTTTGCAAGCCTGCAAAGCTCTGTTTTCAGAGTTTCAAAACTTTTTTTCACACATTCGCACACCAGTTTTCAGATCACCATTTACAAGGTTTCAAACCTGGAAAACAATCTAATACAGTGGGAGAACACTAACAAATTTGAAACTCTGAAAAACAACAATGTTTGCAGAGATTTTTTTTTTTTTTTTTTTTACATTTTGCAAGCTTGCAAATCTTATTTTTCGATCTTGCAAAACCTTTTTTGTAAGATTTTGAGTTTTCGAACACTTAGTTTCAACCTTTCAGACCTTTATTTTCAGTTTTGAATCATGGCAGGATTTAAATCCCATATCATTCCAGTCATCATACAAGGTAAATGTCCTGACAGGAGTGTAAATGTGAATCCTGACAGGAGACTCAATAGCACTAAATCCTGCTGATTGACCTTTTACTCTTCCGGATTAGAGATACCTCAATCTTTCACTCTCCAGCTGGGTGGAATGGATTGGCCTTTTTTGTACATTAACTACCTTGTGTTTTATTTATAGGCATGCAGAGCCAAATTACACCTTGAACAGATCTGAGAAAACATAATCATTCATTCAGATTGGAATGCAAATTACTTGCGCTCCAAAAAAAAAAAAAAAAACAACTACAAAAAACCCCAGAGAGGTTAAGGTTGCTTTTTTTTCCTTCTTTTTTTCGGAAGTGATATGTGGAAAGTTGTATTCGCATGTCATGATCTTGTTTGGTGGATTGTATTTCATTTCATTCTAAGACTGCTGGAACTCTCATGCATTTTTAACAAGTTACTCAGATTCCCTGAAGTAATACAGAGAGTCAGCATGAAGGCAGAGAGCACTCTGACATCTGTGCTGTTCAGTGCTGATCAATGCCAGATATAGAGAAATTATCCTGATACAATCAAATTGAGATGGCAGAAAGATACAGATAAAAATGGTACAAATGATATATTTCTGTTCTTAATAATCACACATCGGCTTTATTCAATGAGGCTTAAGTAAACATGATTTATAATTAGCATAAACCTGCTCTTTTTAAGTCAACATCAATTCAAAACATTGACCCAATCCAAACAACTCCAGTCCACCAATTAATGTCTTGTGAAGTGAAAAGCTGTGTGTTTGTAAGAAACAAATTGAGGTGTTCTATCTTTAAACTGTCACTTCAGGCCAAAAAAATCCATAATCCATAAAAGAAATTTAAAAAAATTGTTATGGATAAAGGAAGCATGTTTTGCTAGTAAAAATGGTTTGAAGTTAAAAATGTCTTATGTTGGAGTTATTCCGAACACAGGGTGTTTTTCACTTCACAATATGTGAATTAATAGACTAGAGTTGTGTTGTGGATTACGGTGATGTTTCAGCTGTTTGGACTCTCATTCTGATGGCACCCATTTACTTTAGAGAATCCATTGGCGAGCAAGTGAGGACATGTTACATTTCTCCAAATCTGTTCTGATGAAGAAACAAACTCATCTACATATTGGATGGCCTGCGGACAGAGGTGGGTAGTAACGAGTTACATTTACTTCGTTACATTTACTTGAGTAATATTTTGGGGTAACTAATACTTTTTGGAGTATATTTTAAGATGGGTACTTTATACTAATAAAATCTGTACTTTTACTTCGTTACTGCGGGCGATGCTCCTCTTGTTACTTTATCTTAATGCAATAAATGCTTCAGTTTATTCCAAACGCGCCATCTACTTTTCTCTGGGCAATGAGCGATGCCCATTCGCGAATGATTCATTCTTTTGAGTCAATTCTGTTCAAAGGCTTGATCAAACCAATTGGCAAACGAGTGAATTGGTTCATGAATCAGTTTGAATGAGTCGTTCAGTTCCCTGCCGCACGCGCTGATCGTCTGAAGTGGTTCACTCGGAGTTGTAACATTTAAGAACAGAAAGAGTGTTGAAAACGTGGCTGGAACCGCACTGAATTGAAAGCAAATCTGCAAAGGATATTATTTGCTAGCGATGGAGATCCTTATTAGATGAACACCGCGTGTGCTGTCTACTGTTCTACAGGTAATAACTTGGGCTACATTCGATTACAGCACACGATACCACTGTGACATTATCTTGTTGTACGTGTGTGGCTTATAACAGAGGGGAGTCAAGTTGAACGCAGCTTCCAAAAGACAAAAAATAGCCGATTAAGATTTTATTAATTTTAATACAATCACACCGGTGCGAGTACGTTCAGCAAGTCATATCATCAGCTGCTAAATTCAGATCTGTGATTGCTTGCTGGCGCTGAGCCAGAGACAGACGCGTTTTTACAGCGGTGCGCATTATAACCAATCACACATGATTCTTTTGAGCTTATTAAAGCATTGGCCAATCAGAGGTGTTCAGATGAGTCATGAGCTAAAATGCCGGTGCTTCCTTCCCTCGCTCGCTGACTGAATACCTCTTTCTGGCGAATTCTCTCGTCAGAAACAACAAAGTGCAGATGTGTGTACGAATCTTTAATTAAGATATTGATTTCACAGTGTTAGCGGTTTCAGTGATTTTAATGGGAGTTTCTGAGAGTGATTGAAATCTAGACTGTCAGTGAAAATGATCTTTAATAATGTAAATGTTATTTGCTCTCTTTCTGAACAATAAAAGATTAGTAGCAATATTTATATCACATTAACTTTCAATGTTAAATTCACATTTAATATAAAGTCAGTCGTATTAAAAATATGTTATGGCATGACACCTATATCTGTTACTTAAGTAAACAGACAAGCTTTTATAATAAATTACATAAATTGGAGTAAAGGCTGATGAAATATATACATTTATACACGCACACATACATTACATACATTTTATCTATATATCTAAATAAAAATAGGCTCAGTATATATGACCCAAAGTAACTAGTAACTAACTACTTGAGTAGATTTTTTATCCGATACTCTTTTACTCTTACTCAAGTAACTATTCAAGACTAGTACTTTTACTTTTACTTGAGTAAATATTTCTAGAAGTACTTTTACTTGAGTACAGTTTTTGGGTACTCTACCCACCTCTGCCTGCGGATGAGTAGATTTTTCAAAAAAATGTTAAAGTCTCACAGTATAGTATCACATTAGTTATGTTAGATATACAATCAAGCCTCCAAAAATGATTAATGCATGGATGGCACGCTTGGATTCCAAGCTGGCATTCCCTAGAGGTACGGCCCACTTATATGCACTGGAACAGCCTGTGACGCTTGCCATTACTTCAAGCGAACCTCTAGATCCAGTGAAATTAGCTTTTTCCAAGAAATGGATTAAAAAAAAAAAATTAAGTTAAAACAAGTTTATCATGTATTTTAGCGACTTAAACCCAAACTGTTGAGAATATTTAGGTTACTGCATATATATCAGTTTACAATATAAAATTACAGATTCGGTTTCAAAACAAATTGTGAAAGAAAAATTTGATTTAGTCATAAGCCAAACAGGAGTCATGGCTTTCAAAATATCATGAGAGTGAGCAAATTACATTTTAAATTTTTGAATTAACAATTTCTTTAAATACTGTATGTCATGAAATAAGGCCTACAGACAAAAACCTCTGTTTCATTCTTTGCTGAAGGCATTTACTCCAGACAGCTGGCACAGCTCCACTTGTGAGACGGATCAATTTACCCCATCAGACATCTATCCTGCACTCTTCCGTTTAAAACAATAAACCTAAAACCGCCGTATATTCATGTCAGAGCAAGCTCTCCAGCTATTTCAAATATAGGTCATCACTACATGGGCCATCATGTTGATTATGAAATATTCACACTTCTCAAAGTATATTTTTCTGTTGCTACCTCTGAAGCATGAAAGTGATCAGAGGAGAGCGAAAACCATGCTCATATTTTCACTTGTTCTTTCAGTATGACTATTAAATGCTTTTACTTTCGAGTGGTCACATGGGTCTAATAATCATTCATAGTGTTTAAAAAGAACGGTTAACACCACCATAATCTTGCCAATGTATACAAAGTAGTGTTCGAACTGGAGAATCTGTCAGGATGGAGGTCAGGGATCTTAACACATTCCAACACATGTGTGAGAAACTCAATCTGATCACTGAGAAATAATGCTGAAAAAATATATACCGTACAATTAATAAAAATATAAGACCTATCAATTAAATATTACTTAAAACTACTTTAAATGATAAAAGACCTTAAAGGGATAGTTCACCCAAAAATTGTCATTAATCACTCCTTCGTTCATCTTTGGAAAACAAATTAGGATTTTTTTTTTTTTCATGAAATCCGAGAGCTTTCTGACCCTGCATAGACAGGAATGCAACTACCAAGTTCAAGGCCCAGAAAGGCAGTAAGGACACTGGTTCAACAGTAATGTTATGAAGCTATTAATGGAGTGAACTATCCCTTTAATAAATGGTAAGATTTGTCACAACAGTCAAAAGCCTTTGTCTGATGAATATATCAATAATATGGAAATTCAATTAAAACTAGACAATATACAATTTAGAATAACTAACCCATTTTTTGTCAATTCAAAGATTTGCTTCATTTACTTTGTACTTACCATGGCTGGATTAAATTTGATCATAAATACAGTAATATTTTTAGCAATATTACAATTTAAACAACCGTTTCTATTTTAATATATTTTAATGTTATTGATTCCTATGATTATAAAACAGCCATTACGTCAGTTTTCAGTGTCACATGACCCTTCAGAAATCATTCTAATATTTGCAGCTCATAAAACATGCCTTATTATTGTCATTGCTGAATTATTGAATTATTGTTGTGCTGCTTAATATTTTAAAAATGCATCTTTGATTTATAAAATAATAATAAAATAAATTATAGACCCCCCCCCCCCCCCCCCCGATTTCGCTAATTTTAAGCATAAAAAAAAAGAAAAAAAATACAAACAGAAAATGCTCAAAAATTCATCTCAAAATTATTATAATTACTGAAATCAAAGGGGAAACACACACAGTTCTCGTGTTTGCCTTAATTTAAACTGACACTTTCATCAGTGTACAAATTCCCCACATAGATTTCCAATAGCAACCTCCTGTTCCTGGATAAATCCATCTTGAGCCATGCACTCAAAGCCCCCACAGTGTTGCAACACTTCATACAGCAGCTAACACAACCTACACCTAAATCAAACCTGATCCTTATGCTGACAAATCTGCCTTGCTTTCCTTTCATGAATTAAGCTAACTAAAGATTCTGCCATTGTCAACATTATTTATATATGTATATATTTATATATAACTGAAAAACTAAGTTCAGAATATATATACACACTGGAGCAGACTTACCGCACTAACATAAATGATATCCCTGCAGAGCTTGGTTTCCTGCGGAAAGTCAGGTAGATCCAAGAAGTTGTCCACCACCACTTGACCAATGACGTCATGGCGCGAGAAGCGGTCGAAGTCGTAGACGCTAAAATGGAGCTTGCGCGTTGGAAGCTCAGCGTATGCCACAGGAAACAGGAAAACCTCGTCAAAGATGGGGTTCAGAGTCTTGCGGTGCACCTTGGTTTGATGCTTGGTTTTGCGTTCTGGCAACAGGTAGATCTTCACGTATGGGTCGGATGTTCCCGTAAAGTCCTTGGCAGGTAGGTCTTGGGCTTTGTGGATCTTCACGATGAGCTGCTCCAAGTCGCAGTCGTATTTGAGGATGAAGTGCAAGCGGCCACAGCTGTCCGCTCGTCTGACATCGTCCGCGTCCACAGACCGCTGTTTGTATAGCTCAGGCTTGATGCGCCCCAAACCTGGACCTGTTATGGACTCCTGTCTCTGGAACTGGGCCAAGTTGAAATCGGGGTTGGAGACATTCATCTGTCTCCGGATGGAGTTGTGCCTGAAACAAGAAGAAAGGGGGCGGGCGTCTGTTGGCTTCATATCCTAGACATCTTTAGAATAATGAGACTGAAAAGAACTTTAATTAAAGCTGAAGGTCACAGAGGCCCACACTGTCTGACAAATGGGAATTGCTAAATGAATATCAATGGTGGGTGAGTGATTACGCCTGATGAAGTCAGGAAAACATGACTCACCTGACCGATGAGGTCGGCTCGGTGACTTGTCGCTGTACACGAGCTATGTGGATGTGGTTGAGCTCTTTGGCCTTAGTCTGGGCCTCCAGGTGGATGTCCGGTGACGTGTGGCTGATCTTCATTGCTGACTCTGGGAGCACCGTCGGCGCATTGGGATCCTTTTTGAAGTCTTCGCTGTATTCCCGCTCCAGGCCCTCCACCTCGGTCAGGACTGGCTGCTGCTCGCCCTGCCGGTCCTTTAGGCCAGGCAAGAAGCGATCTCGCCATGGCACCCAAAACAACTTCCATGACACGAACAGGGAGACGGCAAACAGCGCCAGGCCACATGTGGTCACCAAGAGGGACAGCAGGCTCACAGACACATCTGGAGCAATAACCAAGAAAGAAAGTCGGTCACTGGATGGTGCTCAAAACTGTGAAGATATTTATAGAATAGAAGTGCTGTAAGCAGCTTTATTTATTTATTTATTTGAAAATCACATAAAATATCCAGCTGAAAAAAAACAAAATGTTAAAAAAAGTTAGCAAAACAGATCAACAAACTGATATCAGAAAACTAATCAGAAAGGCTTTCTGTCTTTGAATCATTCCAATTCTATGAGAATAAAGACAACAGTTAGATACAATGCAGTTGGGATCAATTTCAGAATGATTCTCTCTAGCTTCTTAATTTGGTATGTAGCAGTTAATTTCTGAAATGAGACCGCCTTGATGACGTAATACGGTCAACAAATGGGACCTCTGAAGGGTGCAGCCTCTCGAAATGAACAACAGCAACTGACAACCAATCAGAATCCACCTGTATTATGGAAGTCAATGGGGACCATCAACTTTTCATTTACCAGAATTCTTCAAAACATATTTTTTCCTGTTCAACACAAGAAAAAATTTCATACAGGTTTGGAATGACATGAGGGTGAGTAAATGATAATTTTCATTTTTAAGGTGAACTATTCTTTAATATATATTCTAATTCTAACTATTCTAATTTATTTAAATATAGTTATTCCTTGTGTGAATGGGCCTATAATTTTACTCTAACAACTTTAATCAAAAGAATCATTAAGAGAAATAAAATGACTGGATTAGTCTGCAAAGTTAGCCAATATACTTCAACTACTGTATATACTGTATATTCTATACAGCTTATAAATTTTCATTTAATCATGCATTACAAATGGCAATCCCTGGGATTCTAGGGAGACTCAACTCAACAAGTAAGCTTTAATGCTTTAAAGACATCTGTTACAGGCCATTTAATTATTTATATTCCTTCAAAAATGAAATCAGAAAACTTTAAAACACTTTTTGCAATCCAGATTTTGAGATATTTTGCAGAAGGACATCTCTAATATCTGGGTTGGAGTTGAAGCTTAACTCTAGCTGCTGAATGCACAGTAATAGATGCTACATTTAAGATCCACTCTGACTCTCCATGTATCCCTCTTTCTTTCTTTCTCTCTCTCTTTCAACCCCCTGAGATGGTTTCTCTGAATTAGGCCACCCAGGATGAGATGCTTTTAGTGTGGACTGAATGAATCCCTGTTAGAGTACCCTGCCTTCTGCTTGCTTTTCTGTCCACTCCGATCTTTTGTTCCTATACCGGGGAAAGAAAATGCTTACGTCTGACTGCAAGTTATCACACCTGAGACAGACTTAGAGTGTCCTTAAAGTGATTGTTCAGGTAAAATTCTATGCAATTTTCTCATTATTTACACACACCTATGTTATTCTAAACCTGTATGACTTTTTTCCTGTCTATAGGAGGATCCGAAGGAGATGTTAGGTGGGATAGTAATACAGCTTTTGCATTTAATAAAACAATCAAACATAAAAAAAGGCACAAAAAAAATCTTGTGGTCACCATTCACTTTCGTAAGTGCTATGTAAATATTCTACTAATTCTACTAATTTGTGTTTTTAAATAATGATTAAATAATGAACTGGGGGCAATATTCTATCAAAATATCAGTAGCCCACTTTGAATACAACAATATTTCTTCTGTGTTAAACATGTTATGAAATTTGATGGCGATTTTGATGAGAAAACATTGTGACAAATCCATATATATATATATATATATATATATATATATATATACACGCACACACTTTTTTTTTTTTTTAAATGTTTAGAAGGGGGAAAAAAATGTATGAAGGTTTACCCCAACCCCAGATCATACAAAAATGATAAAATAATAAAATAAAATATATGCACCAACAAATAACATTTTCTACAGTCACTGTGTCCTTAAGGTTAAGGTACGGACATACAATATGAATAAATGATGCAACAGAGAACATGCTCTGCCTAGCAGCCTCACTGAAACACAAATTTTATCCAATAATATTTCATGCATATTGTTTCAGTGTGGCTCTAAAGGCAAGCTAAATAGGACACAAAGCTTAACTCTGAACAAAAAAAATTATGATCATGCAATGTAGATTTCCAAGTATCATAAATGTTAGGGTATGAGTTACCGGCTAAGATGATGAAATGGTAAAGGGCATCTTACATGGTGGCAAAAGTGCTGATGAAATTTACTTGAATCTACAAGATAAGGAAACTTTTGTGAAACGTAAAAATGGCTACAAGATGTGACTAGCAGGTGAGTTTCTAATAGCTCATGTCAAATGAATCAAGTGTGGGAGATCTGGTGTGAGAGCTTTTCTGAAGATGTTGAATGTTAGACAAATGGAAGTCCCGTAAACTTAAAAAGGTCCAACTGCCATTTTTATAGACGCATCGCTTGTTTGTTTACTACTGAGTGTACATTAGCCTGACTAGCTTGAGAAATAGTTTGTGTAATGTGAGCTAAAGAGAACACAATTTATGACAGCATAGTTGATTTCATTCCTGATTTTAAATATCTGTCAAAATATAAACATTGTCTCCTTTCAGATATCTAAGAGCTGTACTTGTACTACTGGAAATCACATTTCCAAAATGGCTGCTGAGTGAACTAGCCACAAAAGGGAGGTTGATTTAAAAGGAGTCAAATACAATTAAGCTTCTTCACTCAATGTGGATACTTCTTTGTTTTAAGGCATTAACATGGAAGCTGGAAACATCTTCATGTTGCATCTGTGAAGGTTACAAATATGGAAACAAAGATTGTGTCTCATGGTTTTAATACGATTCTACAATCCCACAAGACACTAAACTAATTTCTAAGCTCTGACATTACATTATTTACTTATCCAACACAAGATTAATGATACCAGCTTTAAGCGAATTTGTTTACCATCCCTCTCCAAAAAAGAAAAACAGATTGCATTCTCTGTACTCCTAGTCTTTTTTGTCCTTTGAGCAAAGATGAACTCACTTTTACATATGAAACAGAGAAACATGAGCCCTCCAGCTGAGGGAAGCACACCTGAATGTCTCCAAGAAAGGTCGGGACACATTGGATTTGAGGTGTCAAGTGGATTAGAGCCAGATCTTCCCGACAAATTGCCTCTCCCCACTTTGCAGGTTCCTTTTATACTACATTCCCAGACATCCTATTGTTCTGCATCTTTTTAAGCAGGTGTCTATTTGGGCATCCGCATATATGACATAGATCCAGACACATGCGAGTATGTATTCACATGTGAACACAAAAACACTATTTAATCGTGCACCATACGAATTACAAGCATGAAGATAGTTCGAAAGACCATATTCACCCAGCTCAACCTCTCACAATGTCTATTTTTATTTCTGCTTCTGTAATTCCAGGTGTAAGACTGCAGATGCTAGCAGCTGTTAGCCAATCAGAATGAAGCCGGGAGGCTGTTTGCCAATTTGACGGTAAGACACAAAAAAATTTCCACCGCAGGGAAGAAAAGTGTTTAAAAAGTTGGCCAATCAAAGTCTTTTATGACAGTCCAGATGTCAATGGTAGTAGAAACTATAGCTATGAATAAATATGACTCACATAGTACACAACCTTCACAGTCAATGGCCCTTCACTGGCACATATTATCAGCACGTGTCTTAAACCTGCCCATGCGAGAACAAAACACCGTCTTTCCTGTGTCTGAACGGTCAGTTGCACAAATACCTGTCAATATGTGTCCACACCATGTCGTCTGAACTGTCGATCCATTACAGTGATGTGTTATTAACCTCTCAAAGTGCTGGGTTCCCTTGGGTTCCATTACTAAAGACTTTCCTCCATACAAGCACTTTGCAGCGATGCATGTGTATTCCCAACAGGCTAAGAGTATATTTACTGGGTTCCTCTGAACTCAGCTGTTCCCTTTCTTTAAATTCTTGTACAATACATCTTGAGGGACCGAATTACTAGTATGTATCGTTCTCCCATGGGGTCTGAAGGCCTCGTGTTAACAGATGTCAATGCTGGGTAATCGTGAAGGAGAAAGTGTACAGAGTAGCAGGGTGGGGTGGAATCCTAATGGCTTTCTGTCGACCGCTCTGTGTCTCAGAGGATGAAGACGACAGCGTCTGAGGAGAGGCTATGATCTATGAATGAAGGTTCAGTAAAGCTAATGTTTAGTTAAGCTCGCACTGAATCAAGCAATGCTCTATGTTCTGTCATTGATGAAATGTTGGTTTGGGGATTCACAAGTTTCCTGTGAAGCCTTCTAGGAACGTGGAATGCCTGTATAATCATTTTATTCTTAATTTAACTTCTGAATGCATAAATCAACTAAAAAGGTTTGTATATTAGTGTTAAAATTACACTGCATCCGATATGCTGCAGAATCAAATCTGAATGAATTTAGGCTGCATTTTCAAATGCTAAAATACAGGACAGCTCTAAATAGGTAATTAATACTGGACTGTGGGGAATGATGATTGGGGTTTTTGTGTTAGTGTGTGTGTGTGTGTGTGTAAACTATACTAATAGGTATTGATATATCTATTTTATATCTATCTATATTTTATTCCAGAATTCACTGCAAACCATCACATTTAGTCCATTTTAAAATAACTTTATTTACATTGAGTGTACATTAAATTTAAGAAAAAAAATAAACTGACTTAAAAAAATAAGATAAAATAAAACGAAATTAAATAGTTGTTGGTGTGTGTGTGTGGGGGGGGGGGTCTAGTAACCTGAATTGTGTAAATAAGACAACAATTGTGCATTAATCTTAATAAATACTGTTTGTTTTAGATTATTTATTGGGTGTGGTTACTTTAACTTTCAATGCTTGCTGCTTATTAGTCGAACGAGTGAAATTTAAGAATGAATGAAATTTACATATTGAAAATGTATGAAATTTGCTTCTAATAACTTTCTAGCAAGTAAAAAAATTCTTGAAAGTGCCATGACAACACGTTTAAGGGTCGTATGCAGTTTGAGAGCAACTGAACGCGATTTGATTACGATTCACAAAACATTAATAAAACTTGTTTTGAAGACAGGAATAAAACAATTTCCTTACCAGAGTCCGAATATCTCGGTCTCCCGAGGTCGCGGAAATAGTAGGTGAAATCCAGGCAGTTTTTATCTTGCACCTCTCCTCTCGAGCACAGATCGGACAGAAGCTCCAGCGCCTTTCCACAAATCTCATCCTCTCTGTCTGCAGGCATTTCCCACCAGCATCCTCCTGAATGAAGACTCCTATAGCGCCTATCGAGACACTGCTGACCGCCACTTCCAGCTTCTGACGGCGCTCTTCATACTCGCCCAGCGCAATCCCATAAGGAAAGTTGAATTGAACAGTGTCCAGCGGTGTTCAGATCAAACCCACAAGTTTGCACACATGTGAACGGATTCAGTTGAGCGCATAGCCCTCCTTGACACTGGTTGAATTCACTCAGTTGGGCTACACCCAACAACAACACAAAGTGGCGGTGCTGAATTGCTTCTTCATGAATGAAAAGCTGTTGGCTGGCTCGCATCACCCTCAGTACAAGCCTTCTGGGATGCGTCGTCTTCTGCCAATCTGAAACTGCTCCTCCCTCCCCAGCTTTGCTCTTCTCCACACCAGACTTCTATTACAGGATCATTTGACTATACCAAATCCTACTTGTGCTCCTCAAATCCATAATAAATCAAGTTGGAGAGAATATGAAAAAATAAAAAAAAACAGAAAAAAAATCTGCCAAAATGGTTTCAGAGTGTAAATTTTATTAATGCCAGCAGCTGCAAATAGTCTATACGAGAAATACAAATAAAAAGGATTTGAATCAATTTGGTTGTCCTTGTGGTTAAATTTACGATTAAAAACAGATACCCAATTGTCATAGAACTTGAAAATGAAGGGATGTAAGGTTATAGCCTATTTAAATTTGAGGAAAATTTAGCATTTTACCTTACGTTTTGAGTTAAAATTAGTTAAAATAATTTTACGTAGGCTATTTTTAAGTTACTTTGCAATTTAGAAAGAGATTAGATAGACAGACAGATAGATTGAGCTATATATCATTTAAAATGTGTGTACATACATATATACAGTACAGACCAAAAGTTTGGACACACCTTCTCATTCAAAGAATTTTCTTTATTTTCATGACTATGAAAATTGTAGAGTCACACTGAAGGCATCAAGGGCTATTTGACCAAGAAGGAGAGTGATGGGGTGCTGCGCCAGATGACCTGGCCTCCACAGTCACCGGACCTGAACCCAATCGAGATGGTTTAGGGGTAAGCTGGACCGCAGACAGAAGGCAAAAGGGCCAACAAGTGCTAAGCATCTCTCGGGGAACTCCTTCAAGAATGTTGGAAGACCATTTCAGGTGACTACCTCTTGAAGCTCATCAAGAGAATGCCAAGAGTGTGCAAAGCAGTAATCAAAGCAAAAGGTGGCTACTTTGAAGAACCTAGAATATGACATATTTTCACACTTTTTCACAGTTTTTTCACACTTTTTTGTTATGTATATAATTCCATATATAAATCCACATGTGTTAATTCATAGTTTTGATACCTTCAGTGTGACTCTACAATTTTCATAGTCATGAAAATAAAGAAAACACTTTGAATGAGAAGGTGTGTCCAAACTTTTGGTCTGTACTGTATATATATATATATATATATATATAGAGAGAGAGAGAGAGAGAGAGAGAGAGAGAGAGAGAGGTCTTTGCTATATGTGACTGACTCTTTTGACTGAAAAGAATCAAAAGGTTCGAAAGAGTCATTTGTTCGCAAATCAGGCATCACATTGTGCGCCCAACCAATATTAATAGCCAAAATACATATATCAATAAAATTAAATATAGGTTAAAAAAATTATAATAAAAGTAATCTATTAAGGTCAACCCTCCTTTGAAGAACTGTAACCAAACAAAACAACTGGTTACACGTAAATGAGTAGAATAAAATGCTAGGCTAATTGAATTGGTTTTGAGAAGGATGAATGAACTGAGCCTCAAAGCATGATCTAAAAATATATTCTGTTATGTAAACCACCATTATTCCACTTAAACCCATTCAATGCACTTTGTGTTGTCTGCACATGAACTACAAGAGATGTCTGACAAAGATAATCCCAGTTTCTTGATGGATTATATAAAGCCGTCGTCAGCAGCACAGATCTGATATCATTTCCAATACCAATAGTCCTGTAATGGAATAATAAGAGGCTTTTCTCGCTCCAAGGACAGAGACTCGGGCATCTAGAGCTCTATCATGCTCCAAGACAACATCAGAAGACTTAAGTGGATTCTCTCCTCTCCTCACCCTTCCCTTTTGGACCTATCCTTAGCAGCCAATAAACTCAGACTCCACACAGACTCTCCTTGTGTTCCGACATAAACAATTAACCAATGTGACGAGACATACAAAGACTGAAGTCAAAGCTAAGACAAGTGCAGACTGTCCCACATCTAAAGATGAAGGGCTAATGAGATGTGTAGATTCCTCACCCCGGCTTTCCCTTTACCCCTCTCTCTCTTTTTGCTCCTATCTATGGTGGTGTTGTGCCACATCTTGTGTTTTAATGAGCTCTCACACTTTGTAAGTGCCAGCCATTCACCACAGAGTCAACAGACAGAGCTGTTCTCTGTGATAATGTAGGTTCTGTGTTTCCTGTTGGATTATTCATATGGGACTAATCTAGAGACCGGTCGTGTCTCTCTACAGATGTTCAGTCGTTTTGAAAGAAAGCAGTCATTTTAGAGGCACGGCTAAGTACGGCTGGCCTTCTTTTAACTTTATGGCTTGTTTATGTGCTCTGTTGTCTGTTTGTCTTTATAGAACAAAAAGGCATTGCTTGCTTGGTAGAGTTGATGTTTAAAGACTCTGACTAACTTTAAAATGTCTTTAGGGATGGATTTTATGAGATACGAATCTCAATGAAAGTGCACCATACTAAAAAATGAGCCATCCTGGAGTCAAATTACATTTTTTGTTCAATAAAAATGATTGTTTAGAAGCACTTTCGTTCACTGAGTGCAGTTTATTTACCTTTTAACAACTGTCACTGCTGTGCACTGTGCTGAAGGGATGTTTAGGTATATACACTATGACAACTGAAGCTATAAAAACTAGGATGCTGTTCTTCTGTGTTTATTTAGCCGAAATTTACTCCCACTTTAATCTGTCACTTCTGATTTTGATTGTATTGTGCCATATCAGTTTCACTCTGTTATGTAAAATGTATTGTCAACTACCTTACAGTCTTACTCCATAAGTTTCCCTTCGATTCAACATTACAATGAAAAAAATCATCAAGTTTTAAATATTTTATTGTTTTTAGAATACAATTTGTATTTATATATTTTTTGTTATTTTAACCAAGCAAACTTATTTGAATCTCAGAAACACTGTCTGATTCATTGTCAGTCGGACATGAGCGAAAAATGACTTGCAGTCAGTAGTCAGTAGTCAGAAGTCAGTAGTTACAGTATTCTAATGGTTTTGAGCAATTCAGTGACCGAATGAGTAATTCAAAAAAACTAATTCAAAACACTAACTCACAAGCTAATTTATGACTGTGAATCTTTTTGACTGACTCGTAAGGAAAAAATAGTTCGAAACAGTAATTTCTTTACGAATCAGGCATCAGAGATGAGATGTAACTCTGAATTTTGAGGATAAAGTCAAAATTGTGATATAAAAAGGTCCTATTACCTTTTTTATAGTTTAATTCAGACACAAAAAAGTCAGAATTGTGAGATGCAATTTGGAATTCTGAGAAAAAAAGTCAAAATCGCAAGATGTAAACTCAGAATTCCATGAAAAAAATCTAAATTGAGACAAAAATTTGCTATTACTTTTTATTCCATCACAAAAAAGTCAAAATTGCGATATGTAAATCGGCAATTCTGAGATAAATCTGAATTGCGAAATTCTGAAATTCAGAATTCGAAAAAGTTATAATTAGCCCCTTTCACACTGCCATTCCCGCAAATACACGGGTAAAGTGTTCCGGCAATTGTTCCCGGGTCGCTAGATTTTGCACTTTCACACTGCCAGTGATAACCCGGGATATGTGCTTGCTTTCACACACAGCACGTAAAGATCCCGTAACGACACCTGACATCAGGGTGTGACGTGTAATGTACGAGTCGAAAACGTTAGGCACGTTATACTTCCACTGAAGCAAGTGAACGATCTCGGCATCAACGCGGAAAGTGAGGAACTAACTGATCTCTACTTCATTACAGTTTGCACATATTTTTTCGTCGCGAACGTTGACCTTCCTTCAAAATAGCCGGTAAAAGAGTTGCGCGATAACGCGCGTCATCACTTCGACACGGCATTAGATGTGGCTTTTGTTCACACAGCGCTCGTCCCGGGTTGAACCCGGCAATGTTACTAGGTCCCCGAACCGGGTTCAATGCCGGAATCAATCCCGGGACGTGTTTGCTTTCACACAGAAGGCGACCCTGCAATGTTCCGGCAATATGCAGGGTCCGACGTGCAGTGTGAAAGGGGCTATTGTAAGATGTAACTCAGAATACTGAGGAAAAAGTCAGAATTGCAAGATGTAACTCAGAATTCCAAGGTCAGAATTGCGAGATATAATGTGATTTAACAATTGCAGGTTTTTAACACAATTTTGAGGAAAATGTCAGAATTGAGAATTGTCAGAATTGAGAACAATTGTGTGAAAAAAGTCTGATTTGAGAAGTCACAATTACTATTTTTATATTTGTATTCCGTGGATAAAATAAGCTTCCATGTAAACTGGATATTCACGCACAAACACACACAATTTTCCCTACACTCTAGATTTTAAATTAACGATGCAAACATTTTATTGTGTTGCATATGTGACCATTTTAATTACAGTTTTTGCCCGAATTATAATAATAATAATAATACATTTATTTGTATACAGCGCCTTTAAAAGTCAATTCTCAAAACGCTTTACACTTAAGAGGATACAAAGATTAAAAAAAACAAAGTAGAGAGGTAACAATAAAAACACATAAAAAACAATGTACAGAAAACAATACCCCACCCCCCAGCATCTTGCAAATCACAGATAAGCAAGTCTAAAAAAGTCTCTCCCTTCACTGTCGTCACTCCAGTTTTATATCCTTCCATCTCCTCCGTGGGACTCGAGACCGGTGGGTCGAGCAGGTGTCGCTCATCTCCAATCACTCCACCGGCCTCGCTCTGTTCCCACGTCTCTCGGCCCTACCCCACTCGTCACACTGGATAATCACCCGGTTTCGAGTGAATGTACACCTGGGTGTCATCTGCGTAGAAATGATAATTAAGACCAAGAGATCTAAGGAGATAGCCAAGAGGAAAAATATACATACAGAAGAAAAATGGACTCAGAAGTGATCCCTGAAGTACCCCGAATTTGACTGGGCCAGTTTTATACTTGTATCCACCCATGGAGACAAATTGCCTGCCGCCTGAGAGGCAAGACTTGAACCACATTAATACAGTTCCTGTAATACCAAACACAGATTCCATTCATAGAGTAAAATAGAATGATCAACCATGTCAAAGGCCGCACTGAGATCAAGAAGAATCAAAAGCCAGCCAGAGTCTGCAGCAAGTAACAGGTCATTAGTAACCTTCACTAATGCTGTTTCTGTGGTATGATACTTACATAATCCAGATTGAAAAGGCTCAAACAAATTATTAAAGTCCATTTCTCACTGCACGTTGGTCCCAGAAAATTGCCGGGTTGCCTTCTGTGAACACAAACACATCACGGGATTGATTCCAGGATCGATCGCAGGTTGGGGACCTAGTAACATTGCTGGGTTCAGTCCTGGAACGAGCTCTGTGTGAACAAAAGCCAGAACTAATGCTGTAAAGGGTGTTTTTAAGTGATGACGCATGTTATCGTGCGACTCTTTTACCAGGTGTCAGAAGGCAGATCAACGTTTGCGATAAAATAATATGCGCAAACTGTAATGAAGCAGAGATCAGTTAGCTCCACACTATCCGCGCTGAAGCTGAGATTCTTCGCCAGTTTAAGTGAAAGTTAATGTACAAGCATTTTTGACTTGTACATTACACGTCACATCCTGATGTCATGTGTCTTTACGGGACCTTTACGGGTTGTGTGTGAACGCACGCACATATTCTGGGAAATCACTGGCAGTATGAAAGGAAACAACCTGGAAACAGACACATTCCCCATGTATTTTCCAGAATTGCATGGTGAAAGTGGCATAAGTGTAAGGTTACCTGCCACAATTCACTCCAGAATTTTGGCTAAAAACTTAAGATTTGAGATGGGGCGGTAATTATTGAAATTATCCAGGTCAATGTTAAGTTTTATTTTGGTACAGAGGTAACTGAAGTGATTTTGAAAGATGTTGGCACAACACCAGAGCCCAGGGAGTCATTAATAATACTCAAGACAACAGAGTCCACAAAGGCAAAACATGTCGGTACCGGATCAACTATGGAGGTGGCAGCCTTCATTTGTGAAACTTCTTTTCTCAGAGAACTTAAATCAAGTGTGGAAAGATTAGAAAGAGGGGGGACCAGAGAATTGAATGGTATTAAAAGCAAAATCCGCCGAAAAATAAGTAGAACTGATGGTGTTCTTCCAGACATTAATATTAAAAACAAGCACATACTGCCTGAATTTGTTAATAAGCAGGTTTGGAAGCACTGTCTGAAGTTATGCTTAAAAAGCTCTTAAAGATCAAGTTGATTTCTTAAGCATGAGTCAGAACTACACTACTCAACACATTTTGATCTTAAAGTGACAAAAACTATTTTGAGCTGTGATATGTGAACTTCAGCAGGAGCAGGCTATTCCTCCACTATTCCCCCTTTAATCATCAATAGCATGAAGGAATACCCAACGTGGGGTCCTGGGAGGTTCAAATAAGTCTCTAATGTTGGACATGTTGATGCCAAAGGCCATAACATTATTCAAGTATGTTAAATGCTGGCTGAAGCAAAAAGAAGCCTCATAGCCATTGAGTATCTATCAGTAGCCACAAGACGTTATACTGGGGCTTGATCAGATTCACATTTATTAAAGAAGGTTCAGAAAGAGCTCTGACGGAGCAAACTTATGTAACATGGAACGCTCTACTTGTTTGAAGACTATGTGGAATGTTCTGACAGCAATGCAGAGCATCACCTTGACCATTATATTATTAAATCTTGTGTAGCACAATGAAATGCTGTCACATCTTCTTTCATGTGCTCTATGATTTCATGCTTGATTCTAAATGGAGTGTCTTGAATGTCACAATGGTGGTAGATTTTGTTAGCAATTTGTTTTTAAAGCATACTATACTTTTAAAATTTATGTCTGAGTTATGATTATGTGTAATTCACAGTATGGAACAAAACAGCAACGTCTTTAAGAAATTCTAATAGTATAAATGTTTCTAAAAATCTTTGAGCTTTATGTGGTTTTGTTTTAAACACTGCTATTTAGGTTTAATTCATTTTTATTTATTTTGAGTTAAATCACTTTAAACTTATTTCTTCAACTGTTTAGTTTAATAATAAATAATAAATTAAAATTATATACTTATTTTTTTTTAATTAATATTATAATATTTGCATCAAATTCTAAGAGCTGGGAAGGTTAAGTTAAGTTAATGAACAGTGATGTCTGGTTCACAAACAAATTACTCCTTGGAATTGGTTCTTTCTATCTATCTATCTATCTATCTATCTATCTATCTATCTATCTATCTATCTATCTATCTATCTATCTATCTATCTATCTATCTATCTATATCTATCTATCTATCTATCTATCTATCTATCCATCCATCCATCCATCCATATTTGTAAGTCGCTTTGGATAAAAGCGTCTGCTAAATGAATAAATTTAAATGTAAACAGTGAGATAAATCTTGTTCTACATAACCTATAGTTCTGTCATGACAACTATCTGACAGTTTAGCATGGTAATGTACCTGGCAATGTTATTTGTTTGGTCTTGGTGGAGACTTGCTACTACTGCCAATACATCAACAGACATGCTGCTGTGAGCATGTAAGAAATACTGCTGCTGCTGCACATATAACATATATGAAAAAAAAAACGTTATAACATTCAAGAAATCACTCCGTTCCAGTGCTGCGTCTCCAAAAAGCTTTTTAAGCCTAAGAAGTTAGTAAAAACGATCGTACGACTGATCTTAATATTAGGGTATGTTTCCCAAAAGTATTTTAACTTAAGTAGCACTTGAAAATCATCCTAGATCTATGAGTGCTCTGGAGTAATCATAAAGCTCTAAGTGCATCATAAGGAGACATATTTATGCGGTCACTTGCAGGACAATCAAGTCAAATCAAGTCTGCTTTATTGTCAATTCTTCCACATGTACAGTACATACATACAGAGAATTTAAATTGTGTTACTCTCAGACCCTTGGTGCATACAGATAACACTAACAGTAGAACATTAAATACAGATAAAAAATATGAAGTACAACCATACAAATATATAAAAAGGTCATTTAAAAAGAAAAAATTAAAGCAGCACAAGGCACATGGCAGATAGAGTGCAAACCAGTGAAGTAAACAAACAGTGCAGATGTAATGACTGTAGTTCAAAGAGTTTATTCAGTCTCAAAAAAAGTGTCAAAAATCTCAGAGAGCAGTTCTTTATTTAAACTGACAGAAGAGGTAGTTGAATGAGATCAGTTAACTGCTGAATGAGGTAGTGGACAGACCAATGCTGTACAAAGTGTCTGGTGCAGGTCCCAGTGTGTTAGTGGGAGCTGGAGAGTGGGGTGTTGAGGTTCAGAGTCCAGTGGTGCATGGGGAAAAAGAGGGGAGTGGGGGGCAAAGTCGGGATGGAGTTGAATGAAGCTGTCCTTCACTCTGCTGGTCCTGGCCTGGAGACTCCGTAGTCTACTCCCTTGATGGCAGCAGACTGAAGAAGCAATGTGATGGGTGGGTGGGATCACCTGCTATGCAGAGGACTTTAGGGGTTAGATAGGTTCCATAAATGTCCTGGAGGGAGGGGAGGGAGACACCAACGATCTTCTCAGCTGCTCTCACTATGTGTTGAAGGGTCTTCCGGCAGGACGCGTTGCAGGCGCCATACCACACAGTGACACAGCTCGACAGGATGCTCTTGATGGTGCCTCTGTAGAAGGTGCACAATCGGCAGATAACAACTTTAACTTTATTCAAGTGCAATGTGATTATAATATAACGTTTTGAATGTGCTTTATTGTACACTAATATAATATAATATAATATAATATTGTATTATAATTTGTATTATAGTTATAACCGAGTTGTCTGGAACAAAGCATTAGGTTAACATTTTAATAAACCAGTAGTACTACAATTACAAGCCATTCCATAAGGTGACATTTCAGCACTTGACAAACGGATAGTGACTCCTTAGTAGCACTTAAAACACTGCTACATGTGATAACGTTCAGTGCATTTTTGGCAAACACTTGAAACAATAACGAACGATCGTAAAATGGCTCGTAGAAAATGTTCTTAAACTCCAAGGCTACGTTCACACTGCAGGCTGAAACGACCCAATTCCGATTTTTTTGCCCCTATGCGACCTCTATCTGATCTTTTCATGAAAGTCTGAACGACACAGATCCGATCTTTTCAAATGCGACCCAGGCCACTTGGGTATGTGGTCCTAAATCCGATACTTATCCGATCTTTTGAAATGCGACCTCCGTCTGAACGGCCAGGTCACATTTATCCGACCCGTACGTCAATGATACGCTACAAACGTCATAATTCTGCGTTGAAGTAGGCGGGAATGAGAAGATTAACAACAACCATGGCGGACGATGCTGCTTAAATAACTTTAATATTGCTAAACGAGCTCCGCTGTTGACTTCACTGTTGTTATGACATCCATCTTTAGCTACTTCCGCAAACAACGAGTGACGTCGTTGGCCGTTGAGTACCCTTCTCCGCATGCAGATCACTTCTGGGTCATTTCGCGTTCACACAGGAGATCACAAAAGGTCGCATTTAATTGGAAATGTGAACGGCCTTGCAAAAAAATCTAATTTTTTTCAAAAAATTGGAATTGAGTATTAAGCCCTGCAGTGTGAACGTAGCCTATGATAAATCGTTATCGAGAAACACAGCCCAGATCTAAACAGGTGGAGCTGGGGAAGGTGGAGGGTTTCTGAAGCACGCTGCAAATGCTACAGCAACACTTGCTGAGTATCTGAATGTTGAGCAGCAAGCTCATTGGCTGCTGATGCAAAAAGAAAACAATCAGCAGCTGTGCCATGTGAATGATGATGTAATTATATCAGATCAAGTTAGAATTATATCAGATCGAGTCTGAATCTATTGGCCTGTGCCATCTAAAGTTTCATGACAGAACTTTAGTGTTGAGCTGTTTTTACAATATTTGTGGTTGCTGTTGTTTATCAGAGAAAAAAAATACTTTACTGGCCATATATGTTTATTTATTTTGTATTCAACCCAAAACATTAATATTTTCTTTCCTTTTTGTTTTAATTTTTTTTTCTATTGTTTTACAAAGTTCTACAATAACTCTTGATTTGTATTTTCAGCTAGGAAAGCTTTGACATATATGACTCTGATTGAGTCAAAGCACTGAGTAGTGCTGCTTTGATCTCTATGCACTTGATCATCTTTCATAGCCCAGTATGTCCAAATGGAATTTATGATGTAATTCAGATTTCTTTGAGACTGCATTTGCACGTCTCTCAGCATCTCCACAGGCACAACTGCAGCAGGCTTAAGAAACAATGTTTGAATTTACGACACAGTATCCTATCAATCCACTGCAGTAAATAATATGCTTAGTCTGCCGTATCAGAGCTCAGGTTAGCCACTGCACAACAGTTACAGGAGTATCAATTCAGCTTTGTGATGTAAATCGATTTAACACTTTTTTCTTTTTTAAGGGGACAGTTCACTCAAATTGTGAACAAATTTAAATTCTATCCAAACCTGACTGACCGTCTTTTGTGAAACACCAAAGCAGAAGTTAAGCAGAATGCCTGACCTACTTTCTTCCATAGAGTGATCAAGAGGTTTCAATCAAGTTTTCTTTTCATATTATAATGATTATCTTTCAGTTTTTAATTTAAGTTTTAAAAAAGTATGCTTTTGTCATTTTTATTGGTATTAGGTATTTATTTTTTTCTATTTATCTTTAATTTATTTTTATTTCAGGTTTAGTTTTTTGTAATTTTAGTAATTTATTTTATTTCCGAGTTGAGTTACCAACTCTGATCAGTGTTACCAGGGGTGTTGCACAAGATCCTGGGCCCTATGTATAGGCTGTCCTGATGGGCCCCCCCATGAAAAAATCCAGGTAAAATAAAATATATTCAAGACTTTTCTAGGGCCCTCTCTTCCTTTGGGGCCCTGCTAATCAGTACTGGTTTTAACCCTGGTCCGACACCCCGGAGTGTTGCCAACAAAAAACTAGCAACAATTTCTTCCAAATCACCTAGCAACAAATTTAAATTTAGCTTGATAAGTGACTCAAGCAATAAAAAGGCACATATTTTCCATCTAAATTACACAAAAGGAAACCAAAGATGCCTAGCTGTGCACACATCACATTAATTAAGTTAAGCTGCTATTTGCAAATTTGTTAAATTTAATAAAAATAATCAAACAACTGAATAATTGTTCACTATACACCTTGTTAGTAGTTTGTATATGTGACTGTTGATCAGTTAGTACACTTCGAGAAAAATATCTAGAAAAATCTCTTCATTGATCAAATAGATAGTATGAGAAATACAATAACAAATGTAGAATCGACAGCGTCTTGTAATTCAGTTTCATTCTTTGCACCCAAAGAAAAACTGCAGTGCTTTACAACTAAAGGACAGAAAGATCTAAATGAACGTATCACTGCATCTAAACCAGCAACATGTTTATTAGATCCTGTACCCACTAAATTACTGAAAGAGTTGTTACCTGTAGCAAGAGAACTGCTTCCCTATATCATTAACCCAAAACCAGTTGGTTATTAAGCCTCTTAATAAGAATCCACAATTAGACCTGGACCTAGAGTGAACTGTCAATTACAGACCCATTTCAAATCTTCCATTTATGTCTAAAATTGTTGAAAAAGTTGTGTATGCTAAAAAAAATAAAATAAAAAAGAGCAGATATCTATAAAGAATTTCAGTCGGGTTCAGACCCCACCATAGCACAGATATTGCACTTGTTAAAATTACAAATTACTTGCTTCTTGCGTCAGATCAAGGCTGCATCTCATTGCTAGTTTTACTTGATCTTATTGCTATGTTCGACACCATAGATCATGACATACTCATAGATCGATTTCAAAACTATACGGGTATTCAAGGGCAGGCTTTTAGATGGTTTGGATCCTACTTGTCCGATCGCTATCACTTTGTCTATTTAAATGAGGAATCATCTTATTTAAATCCAGTAAAGTATGGAGTTCCACAAGGATCTGTCCTAGGTCCTCTGCTATTTTCAGTATACATGTTGCCCTTTGGTAATATTATTAGAAAATACGGGATTAGTGTCCATTGTTATGCTGATGATACTCAACTATATATTTCAATAAGGCCAGATGAAACTTATAAATTATCTAAGCCAGGGGTAGGCAAGTTCGGTCCTAGAGAGCCGCAGTCCTGCAGAGTTCAGCTTCAACCCTAATCAAACACACCTGAACAAGCTCATCAATGTCTTCAGGATTAATAAGTCTATGGGTAGGTGAGGGTTTTTTTAGGGTTGGAGCTGAACTCTGCAGGACTGCGGCTCTCCAGGACCGAACTTGCCTACCCCTGATCTAAGCTAACAAAGTGTGTTAAAAATGTAAAAGACTGGATGACTATTGGTGATCCTCTGCCCATCTTGACTTCTGAGTGACACTGCCACTCTGAGAGGCTCTTTTTATACCCAATCATGTTGCCAATTGACCTAATAAGTTGCAAACTGTTTTTTTAGCTGTTCCTTATGTGTACATTTAACTTTTCCTGCCTCTTATTGCTACCTGTCCCCACTTTTTTTGGAATGTGTAGCTCTCATGAAATCCAAAATGAGCCAATATTTGGCATGACATTTCAAAATGTCTCACTTTCAACATTTGATATGTTGTCTATATTCTATTGTGAATAAAATACATGTTTATGAGATTTGTAAATTATTCCATTCCTTTTTTACTCACAATTTAAACAGTGTCCCAACTTTTTTGTAATCGGGTTTGTACATTCCAGGTCTTCTAAAATCAAGTAATTTTCTGTGTGATGACTGACATTTTTATACTTTCAATGGTGTATTTTATGTCTGTTTACGGTGTTATTCAATGAAAATCACCATTCACTTTTATTTTATGGAAAATCACACCATGGACATTCTGCTAAAAAATGATAAAATATTTTTTTCCTCCACAGAAAAAAGTAATACGGAATGACATAAGTGTGGGTAAATTAAAAAATTTGTCTTTTTTGGGTGAACTGTGCCTTTAAGTTTCTCCTACTGGAACAGTTATCAGATTCTAAGCAGGTACAAATGAATCTTTATCTTGGTCAAAAGTACCTTTAAATGATCAACAGGAGCCACTCTTTTTCCCAGAATGCCAGCGGGCTCCTTGTTTATCATCACTAAAATCCAAGGTGCCTGACTGTCACATGATTATGCCCTTTGGCTTGAAACTCACCACACTGTTTCTCATTACAGTCGAGCCCCCTGAAGAACAAATAAAGACTGTAACACAGAGTCTGTATATTCCATCACTTGATAAATCACACGTCAGAGTGAAACAAACAAGGCATCTGCCTTTCTAAGAGCAACTCAATCAGGTCAAATTCGTTCTTTCTGCTATCACTGACCAATGTCATTATGTCGCAGAGACACTGACATATTACATCATGTAGGCCACATGTCCTCGGTGATCGCTTGACCATGTGTATAACAGAATAGAAACTTTGAAAGGCCATGTCCCATAAGAGGTCAGTGTGGCGCTTTTGCACTCTGTTACTATGGCAACAGCCTCTCTGCCAAAGGAGTCGTTTGTGTCATCCGTAATGAGGTTAACAAATAAATAATGTCTGCTGAAGTCTGTCAAAGCAGCTGGGTTCACTCAGGTGGGAGGCTGTGTCCACTGCAATATGACATAATATGAGCTTTTGTAAGTGTCAATTTCTTGATGGTTTATTTTCAAAATAAAAATGCTAAAAATAATTATTTTGAGAGTCCAGCACACGGCGCTGTGGCGTTTTAATATTTCTAGGAATATTTATAAGGAATAATGATCTATCATTTTCTTCTCTTGTTCATGAACTGTTGTTGTCTCTAAAAATGGTGTGACTTTTAAAAGATGTATTCATGATGTACCTGTGGCTGCTATTCTTTAAAGAATATTTCTATGGCAACTCGTTAAATAAGGCCTCAATGTTCTGCCTTGATTCCTCGAAAACACCCCTTCTAATTGTGCACCCTAAAATATCAAACAGATGCTGATACCTTTTAAAATGTCACCTCAGCATCAGTGCTGTGGCATATGTTGGCATTTGCGAAATCTCTCAAGGATTCGGCATAGAATGCATGCTATTTTTGGTTACGCTGTTACAGCTTAGTCAACAAAAGTGAGTGATGACAGTAATTTACAATGCTATATCGGGTGATGATTGTGTTCATTTAAATATCGTGTTCGATAAACAAAAATGTGTTTCGAACAAGAAAATGGTCATACGGATTGGGTCATTTCATCTCCAAATATTCCCATACAAATCCATCTTGTTGCATTTGTGGTGGGGACCGAACAGCATTTTTATTAAAGTTCAGCTTTAAGTTCACCTTACTCTAAATTCACTCAGTCCATCATGAAACTTCCACAAAAACCTTAAAGTGGGGGTTTGGTGGCATTTCATCCATTTCTTATATAGCTTCGCAAGGTTCCTGCATGTTTTAGACATTTTTAGGACCAAGTAAAGAAAATGGAGGGAATAACTGGAAGGGAACACAAAACATCAAAAGGTAATGTCTAGGGAGCTAAAAATGAGTTGTATGAGCAAACTTAAAAGTTTCCCACAGATCTCCATTACTTTTTAATTTAAAAAAAGATTAAGGCTCATATAGGTGCCTTCCATCCTAGTTTCCAGTGCTGATGAAATCCAAGAGCTTTCTGACCATGTAAAGACCGCAATGCAACTGACACATTCTAGGATCAGAAAGGTAGTAAGGACATTGTTAAAATGGTCCATGTGATGGTGGTTCAACTGTAAAGTTATGAAGCTACGAGAATACTTTTTGTGCGCAAAGTAAACATAATGACTTTATTCAACAATTTCTTCTCTTCCGTGTCAGTCATGACAGACAGATGGCTCCTGAGTGAGCAGCATCACACGCATGCGTCGTGGTACTCTTGTGAACGCACATCGAACACTGACATGGAAGAAAATAAATAGTTGAATAAAGTTATTTGTGTTTTTTTTGTCAATTGTTTTCTGAAAAAACTGAACAAAGTGAGGTCACTCACTGAAAACAAGACTTTTACACCTCAAATGTATGTTGATTTAAAGATATTTAAATAATTATATTATAAAAGCAAGATAAGAATTCTGCAAGAAACCTGCAGAAACCCTGGATTTTAGGTCATCTATGCATTAGCATGCTCTAGTAAGTTGACAAAATTCACATTTAGCAGATATATTAAAATTAAAATATACAGTACAGTCTTAGAGTATATTCATAACATTCACCAAAAACACACTTTTGTATTTGAAAGCACTTAAATGCAAGGCAGTGAAATTAAGAAAAAAAAGTGTAGAAACAACTTTTAAAGTGTTAGAATGCTGTGTTGCATGCACATCACAGAATAAATTAATAAAAAGCAGCGCAGTGGTCCGCAAAAAAAAAAAATTCTGTGTGAATAGACCCTTTATCTTCTGGGAAAATGTATGAAAAATATTGATGACTCATCCTGCACTACATGCATTTCGCCCAATTAAATGCTCTAGAATGAGGAAGTCCCTCCCCCTAAAACAACCTACCACCAAGTAGCATGTTGCCCATCATATAGTATGGCTGTTTTGTAGTTAAAGAGACAGGTCCTTTATATACTGTTTGTCCGACTCCAGTCCAAAATGATATGTGTATGACAGCTTAGCAGTAAATGTGAATCTTGAGCAGAGTGACTGCTGATGCTCAGTGGGATTTGATATAAAGAAGTACAAGGACACGCTAGAAAAAGTCAACACATGAATAAAAGATGTCTTAACCATGATGGCATTCATAGGGGGGTCAGCAGGAAGACTTGACTGTCCCCCGCCTCCCCAAACACTTTAATAGAGGGCAATATCATACAGTGACTTGTAAAAACACAAGGATGTGCTATTGTTAGAAATGCATGTATAAACAACATGCACATTTAAACATGGGCTGTACATGAATATATGCAGAAACATAAATGGAACTCCAGGATGTTGGTTTTATAGACTAATTAGAACAGAACACTATAGAATCGAACAACTGAACTGAAAAATGTTACCAAATAATTAGAATAGAACAAAATAAAGGAAAACTAAATGGATGAAATGAATAGAACAGATAACAGAATGCTAATATTCAGAAATGTTCAATGCTCAGTTTCATTCATTGTGTAGCTCTTACCTGTACAGTGTGAATCAATGCACAGTTTGAAACAAATATTCACAGCAATAAAGATATAATAGCTGTTCTCTTTTAAGCTGAGTATAATAATGGTTGAGGCGTTGATGTTCTGTGCTGCTCTGTCAAGGATGCAACTGAAGCCAATCCAATCCTATGGAGAATCACAGAAACATAAAAATCACCATCCATGAGGAAGGTGCATTATACACGAATGCATTTGAAAAAACAAATAAACACAAAGAGTTACAGTCATCTTGAAGTGAGAACAGCTCCCTCTGCTTCCCTGTGCCAAAAATAAATGTTCTCCTCTGTGCTCGACTCAAAGGCCAGCAGCTGGTTGAGCGAAATAAAACAGCTGAGTCCTGCACCAGCAAACATGCCTCGCCATGTCTGGACACGACATTGATTTTTCTGCATTTCTTATCAGATTTGTAAAGACTGAAGCCTTCAAGAGCACCAGCGAGGGTTCTAAGGACAAGATACAACAATGAAGGTTAACTGACTTATAAATCGAACACAGGATACCACAGAATTCATACAGCAAACACCATTTCAGATGTTCCTGTAGATCAGGTTCAGATCTTTTTAATGAACGATTCGATATGATACAGAAAGAAGTTATTTGGTTAAAAAGCTATAAACAGTGACAATACACTCAAACAGCCTCTTCGACAATTTTATAACTATTAAATAAAATAAGTAAATAACAAAAAAATAAAATATTCTTGATGAACCGGTTGCAGAATCATCAGTGGTTTGACCACCAGACAGCTACACCTTGTAATGTGCTGAAGAGAAATGAATCCTGTTATGATTCATTTAAAGAATAAGCCTAGATGCCTCACAATGCTTCGTCGTCACTGAGTCATCAGCTTACTGACTCACTGAACAGACAACAAGGACATCTCTCCAACTCTGAATGACTTGCTAGGTAATTTTATGAAGAGAATATAGGCCTATTTCATAAAAAAAGACATAGGTGTTCCAGATTATAATGGTAGCTCAGTCAATGCTGTTCATGTTCCTTTTGTAGTTCTCAAGAGAAACTAAAACCACCTGAGCTTGAATTCCCATCACACATGAGAGCAGAACGAACTGGCCACTTTCATCACAGGTAATAGTGCAAACATTCAGGGACAGCGTGTACAGCGAACAAAGAAAAATCAACCTGAATACACACCATCTTAATGTATAGAAAAAGACACAATCCACATATTTTTTCTTTCTCGCTTTTGGCTGTTTGTGGCACCTTTCTGAATGGCTTATAAAAGCAGAATTGCGTTCTATTGTTCTCGAGCGATTGAACGGCCTTCTGTCCAATGCCTGAAGATTAACATTTCAAATGTTCTTTTTGTGAAATGCATTGTGACATTTGAAAACCCACAATACTAATTATGCTATTCTTCATTCCTTGCAATCATGCATTCAATTCACAAAAGGCACCAGGAAACTTCTTTTATTTACGTAATGTTTTCTAAAACGCGTTTCATGGATTACCAACATCTCCACATCATGTAACCCTGAACATTATTCTCTGCTTCATGGTCTTTCCACAGTAAAACCATTATGTTCCCATGGTTTCTATCATTTTATAATAACATGAAGGCCCTGCCCACCTGCAACCCCCCACAGACTTATATATTGTTATACTCACCCACATTTTTCCCTCACACATCTAGGCTGTCTCTACCAACCCATCGGCAATGACATGCTCTTCAAACTAATGGTCACAACCTCTGGAAAAACTTCAAGCAAAGCTGAATGTAGGGGAGACATCTCTGAAAGAAACCAATTACAGTGAACACCATGTAACAGCGTTTAACACTGTCAGGCAGCCTGAACTAGCCTAACTCACCTACTGAAGTGTAAGTTAACAGCCAAAATGCAAAGAGTTTTCAGTTTTTAATTGAAAACTGTGTCGTGTAAACCCTTACTCAGAACCGGTTTTCGAAATTACTCTTAACAGGACAATTCTATTTTATGAAGTGTTCAATTCCCGAACGAATGAGTCATGAATCGGTTCTTTCTAGTGGATTCCACTAAAAGAGTGCACCAGTCCGATTCCCAATCAAATGACGTATCGAATTGAATGACATAAGTCGATTCTTTTGAATGGATCTAAATTAAACATACAGCATGACTAGTGAAGTCCAAATTTTCATGTAGGCCTAAATAATTCTTAAGAGCCTATTCTTATGGAAAGCCTTTTTAACATTTAATCTATAAGCTGTACTAGTATCTTTTTCAAAGTTACTAATACTTATTTTTTAGATACTTGTCACGTTCGGTGTTATGGAAAACACAGGAGAGAGAACCAATTGCGAGTACGTCTTTAATAAAGGGAAATCCAAAGAGAATACACAGTCCAGGCAGGGTCAAAACCGGTAAATCCAAACATAACATTAAACAAGGCAAGGCAAGGCAAGGCATTGACGGACATGAATTAACATTAAACAAGGACTCCGTCACTAAGACTCAGACAGACCAGGTATAAATACACCAAAGGATGATGGGGAAACAGGAGACAGGTGGGGAACAATCAATTAACTAAACAAGGAGGAAGGTGACCAAATAAGGAGACAGGAAGTGATAAATGATAAACACCGGGGGAACTGAGGACACCTAGTGGAAACCCAGGGAACACAACCCAGACACTGTGACAGTACCCCCTTACTAAGGAGCGGCTCCCAGACGCTCCAAGACAGACACAAAACAGAGACCAGGAGGGAGGCGGACAGGTGGAGGCTCAGGGGGAGGGACGGAGGGCCAGACTAACAGAAAGGAACAGGGACCGACATTAACACAAAAACAAAAGGAGAAAAAAACAACAAAAAAAAAACAACAACATGAAGCCCCCCAGGGCGGAGCAGAAGACCACCACACCCTTGTGGTCAAGGCCAGAGTCCTCCAGGGCGGAGCGGAAGACCACCACAACCGTGTAGTCAGGGCAAACGCCCCCCAGGGCGGAACGGAAGACCACCACGTCCGTGTGGTCAGAGCGGAAGCCCCCCAGGGCGGAGCGGAAGACCACCACACCCTTGTGGTCAAGGCCAGAGTCCTCCAGGGTGGAGCAGATGACCACCACGCCCCTGTGGTCGATGCCGGAGTCCAACAGGGCGGAGCAGCAGACCACCCAGTGACTTGACTTAACTCTGAAAGTTCAACGGTGACTGGCCCTGACTCTGGAGAGGTCACTGGCACCTGACTCGACTCTGGAGAGTTCACTGGCCCCTGACTCGCCTCTGGAGGGTCAACTGGAACCTGACTCGACTCTGGACTGCCTGTGGAGACTTGAGACGCCTCGGCTTCGGGCACCGCCTCTGGAACGGACTCGGGCACTGCCTCGGTCACGGCCTCGGGCACCGCATCGGGAGCGGCCTCGGACACCGCATCGGGAATGGCCTCCACCTCGGCATCGGGCACCGCCTCGGCCTCCGGAACAGCATCGGGCACCGCCTCGGCCTCCGGAACAGCATCGGGCACCGCCTCGGCCTCCGGAACAGCATCGGGCACCGCCTCGGCCTCCGGAACAGCATCGGGCACCGCCTCGGCATCGGGCACCGCCTCGACCTCCGGAACAGCATCGGGCACCGCCTCGGCCTCCGGAACAGCATCGTGCACCGCCTCGGCCTCCGGAACAGCATCGTGCACCGCCTCGGCCTCCGGAACAGCATCGGGCACCGCCTCGGCCTCCGGAACAGCATCGGGCACCGCCTCGGCATCGGGCACCGCCTCGGCCTCCGGAACAGCATCGGGCACCGCCTCGGCCTCCGGAACGGCATCGGGCACCGCCTCGGCATCAGGCACCGCCTCGGCCTCCGGAACATCATCGGGCACCGCCTCGGCCTCCGGAACCGCATCGGGCACCGCCTCGGCCTCCGGAACAGCATCGGGCACCGCCTCGGCCTCCGGAACAGCATCGGGCACCGCCTCGGCCTCCGGAACAGCATCGGGCACCGCCTCGGTCTCCGGAACAGCATCGGGCACCGCCTCGGGAACGTCCTCTGGACTTTGAGGAACGGTAGACGCCTGTCTCCTCCTCCTCCGCCCTCTCTCTTGGCGAGTCGGTGACACCTTGTCTGGAGACTCAGGCGTTGAGTCGGCCATCTTGTGCTGTGGCGCTGGGCTGGCGGCCATCTTGTGCTGTGGCGCTGGGCTGGCGGCCATCTTGTGCTGTGGCGCTGGGCTGGCGGCCATCTTGTGCTGTGGCTCTGGGCTGGCGGCCATCTTGTGCTGTGGCTCTGGGCTGGCGGCCATCTTGTGCTGTGGCTCTGGGCTGGCGGCCATCTTGTGCTGTGGCTCTGGGCTGGCGGCCATCTTGTGCTGTGGCTCTGGGCTGGCGGCCATCTTGTGCTGTGGCGCTGGCTCAGCAGCCATGACGTCAACCGTCTTGGGAATCTCTAGGATCTTGGACAGCGTAGCGAAATAGTCCAAGAATGAGTCAGCGGCCCTCTTGGGTGTTGGCGCTGAGCTGGCGGCCATCTTGCACCGTGGCGCTGGACTAGCGGCCATCATGGGCAGTGACGCCACTGTGGCGGACGTGCGCTTCCTCTCTCCTCTCCGTCCGCCATGGTGAGACGGTGGTTCTAATCCATCCCACACGAGCCCCGGGTCGAAGGGCGGCCCTGGTTGAGAGCGGTGCTGAGTATCCTCTCGACCACTCCCTCCTCGGCGACCTCCTCTGGTTCCCCGGAAAACCACCAGGCGAGTTCCTTCAAATCCACTCCTCTCCCGCACTGTGGCTGGGGAGGAGACATAAGCCGACATACCGCTGGCTCTTGTAGTGACGGAGTCCTTCTGTCACGTTCGGTGTTATGGAAAACACAGGAGAGAGAACCAATTGCGAGTACGTCTTTAATAAAGGGAAATCCAAAGAGAATACACAGTCCAGGCAGGGTCAAAACCGGTAAATCCAAACATAACATTAAACAAGGCAAGGCAAGGCAAGGCAAGGCAAGGCAAGGCAAGGCAAGGCAAGGCAAGGCAAGGCAAGGCAAGGCAAGGCAAGGCAAGGCAAGGCAAGGCATTGACGGACATGAATTAACATTTAACATTAAACAAGGACTCCGTCACTAAGACTCAGACAGACCAGGTATAAATACACCAAAGGATGATGGGGAAACAGGAGACAGGTGGGGAACAATCAATTAACTAAACAAGGAGGAAGGTGACCAAATAAGGAGACAGGAAGTGATAAATGATAAACACCGGGGGAACTGAGGACACCTAGTGGAAACCCAGGGAACACAACCCAGACACTGTGACAATACTAGTATCTTTTCCATTAAGTACTAGTACTTATTCATTAACTACTAATGCTTATTCTTTAGGTACTAGTGTTTATTCTTTAGGTACTAGTGTCTTTTGTAAAGTTACTAGTACTTATTCATTAGATACTAGTACTTATTCATTAGATACTAGTACTTAATCATTAGATTATTCATTAGATACTAGTACTTAATCATTAGATACTAGTACTTATTCATTAGATACTAGTACTTAATCATTAGATACTAGTACTTATTCATTAGATACTAGTACTTATTTATTAGGTACAAGTATTTATTTATTAGATACTAGTACTTATTGATTAAATACTAGTACTTATTTATTAGATACTAGTACTTATTTATTAGATACTTGTATTTATTTATTAGACACTAGTACTTATTCATTAGATACTAGTACTTACAGTTTTTCTCGATTGGTTTGGCTCATTTTTTGAAACCGAGATGACATTCTCAAAATAACATGGACCAATCTCCAAACCACCTTGCAATTGTTCACAACAGAATGTCATTTTTCATTGGTTTTATCAAATTGCAAATGCTTTAGTACATGTCTCAAGTGACTCTGTGCTTTTTTTCAAATGATTATGTACAAGTAGCTACAGTTAGCACAATGAGCCCACATGTAGCACATTTTCCAAATAAATAGATCTTGCTGATCTAAACTGATTAGTTGATTTTTCAGTGAAATGGTTACTCTCTCCAAAACATATCAGCATGGTTTCATTGTGTAAGTCATCATATGCACAATTGTCTGTTCAACTGTCAAAATTAGTCAAAGATATAATACCATGAAAGAATTTCTTGGAACATTTGATAAATTTATGACAGTACTTGACAATCAATCAGGTGAAATTAGAACTAACGAAGGAGCAGTTTCCCACATCTCAGATGACCAATCAAACATTTTATGGCCTAACAGAGAGCAGCGCGTCGATGGCCAGGAGGATGAGGATGGTGGCCAGGAAAGAGAGGGTGACAATGGTGACCACTGAAAATATTACTGTACTATAGTTCTGAAACCTTATTTACAGTACGGTAGGCTAGAGTTTTTTTTGTTTTTTGTTTGTGTTTATAACTGTTCACATTTACAGAATCCTGTATATGTTTTCTTTTCACAGTATGTTCTCTAATGTTAACATTTCTTTGTACGAATAAAAATGTTTACAGTTTCCTTGAGTATGAGTGGTTTATTGGAGGCTGATTTTACTGTAAAATCTTTTAGTTTTATTCATAGTGGTATTCTGTTGCTAGACCTGTGCCTCAGTGACAAAACGTCTAAGCATTTTGACTTGCAGTGCTTAAACAATGCCAAAGGTATAATGCATTTTGGGGGCATTGACTATTTATATGAGAAGGATATTTAGTTTTGACACATGGATAAACTGTTTTGGGAGAGATATGAGCTTTTGCAGGGGATCCATGGTGTTGTGCTAAACCATCCAGGTTATTTTGACAAAAGCACTAAATGAATGCACATGTGCCAAGGCAATTGAGAAGGATTTGTGCTATTTTGACTGTACTGACCTTTTATATGGGAAAGGAATCTGCTTTTGAAGCATGGAAGAAGAGTTTGGGGAAAGATATTTGATTTTGCTAGTGAGCTATAATGTTGAGCAGAACTGTAAGACTGTTTGGCCAAATGACCTTATGGTTTTGAGAATGTCATCTCGCTTTCAAGAAATGAGCCAAAGCAATCGAGAAAAACTGTAATTCAATAGTGACCAGTAACTTTTATATTGTTACTAGTAACAAATTCAAAATTTTTGCTATTGAATTCTATGGGGATCCGTCATTGAGATATCAACTACTGAGTTTTGACTAGTATGTATTCCACTAGTGACTAGTACTTAATTTTTATGTACTAGTAGTTATTCATTAGGTACTAGTATGTATTTTTTAGGATACTAGTACTCATTCATTAGATACTAGTACTTATTATTAGATACTAGTACTTATCAGTTAGATACTAGTACTTATTATTAGATACTAGTACTTATCAGTTAGATACTAGTACTTATTATTAGATACTAGTACTTATCAGTTAGATACTAGTACTTATTTTTTAGATACTAGTACTTATTTATTAGGTACTAGTGCTTATTTATTAAAAACTAGTTCTCATTCATTAGATACTAGTACCTATTAAATAGATACTAGTACTTATTCTAAATGTTACTAGTGTGATTTTTTATTTTACTAGTAATTTTTTTGTTGAACTCTACTGTAGCCATTTGGACTAGTCATAACATAAGACGAGTAAAAATGCAGATCTAACTAGTAAGATAAGAATAGTTACTAGTAGTGATTAAAAAAGGTACTACTGTCTAAAGAATAAGAACTAGTACCTAATGAATAACTACTAGTATCTATTAAATAAGAACTAGTATCTAATGAATAAGTATCCTACCAGTATCTTAAAAATAAGTACTAGTATCTAATGAATACTTACTAGTAATATTTAAATAGATACTATTGCAATAATTACTAGTCAGAAATTAAAAGATGATATCAAAAACAGAATAACTACGAGTCCCTTTTCGTTTGGAGATATCTTCAACCTCATTAAGAACTAGTAAGAATGCATTTGGAGATATCTTCATTTAAACAGATCATTACATAAACATGAGTACCTCTCCACCGTCCAATCAGAGTCCACATTGTAATACAACACGCAGAATAAATTTGCATTAGGATTGTATTTAAACTTTATTCTCATAAAAATACGCGCGATGGTTTGAAGAGCATAGATAAAACATATTGTCGCAGTCATTGTTTATTTTCATCAAGTTTCATCAGTAAAACGTCTATCTGAATGTTATTCAGCTACATCTACAGCGAAAGCTGAGTTTCCTGGAACTTCATCAGTGAGTCTCACTTGTGGAGTTTCTGCGCGAGGGCGCCCTCCGGCGACGAGTATAAATTAAAAATAAATTCATTGAGTACTTATTATTGCTGTTTGATGTTAAACAGTTCATTTTTTAGTTTCATCTGACCATAGAAGCCAGTCCCATTTGAAGTTCCAGTCGTGTCTTATAAATTAATATGCTTTAGTTTGTTTTTGGATGAGCTAGGATAATTTTTCTTGTAACCCTCCTAAACAACATGTGGTGATGTAGGTGCTGTTTGACAATTTTTTTTTAAGGTTTTCTGAGCCCGAGACTCAACTATTTTCTGCAATTCACCAGCTGTGATCCTTGGAGAGTCTTTAGCCACTCAAACTGACCTCACCGTGCATTAGGACGATATAAACACGCATCTTCTTCCAGGCAGCTTCATAAAATTTTCTGTTGATTGTAAATTCTTAATTATTGCCCTGATGGTGGAAATGGGAATTTTCACTGCTCTAAGCTCATTTGTTAAAGTCACTTTCTAATTTGTGAAGCTCAATTATCTTTTGCTGCACATCAGAAATATATTCTTTGGTTTTTCTCATTGTGATGGATGATTAATGGCATTTGGGCTTTGTTTTCCCTCCTCTTTATATTTCTGTGAAACAGGAAGCAATGGCTGGATAATTTCATGTTTATAATAATACTGGAGTGCTCAAAATTGTGAATATGACTGGGAATATACTTTAGAGTTATTTTACTCATAAGAATTTCTAGGGGTGTTCTTAATTGTGGCCAATGTGTATTAGAGAAAAAACATTTATTTCATAATAATATTTCCCCCCATTCTTATTATCCAATGAAAGGTTAGATTTTTGTGAATTTTTAAAATAAAAGATCAAAAGGATTAACAATGCAGATTAATTTTCACAGCCTTCTTTGATCATATTTACCAAGGGTGTCCATATTTTTGGGCATGACTTTATATGAAAAAAAAATAATAATAAAGTTAACATACAGCTCGTGTATGATATTTATTGTTTTTACTGGAGAAAAAAATAGGAAGATAACAGCTAATACAATTGGTGTCTTATCTCCATCCTGCCAGCAGAGGTCACTCAAAGACCAACAAACACATTCGGCTACTACGAAATTACAGTTAAAAAACTGACAAAAATACATTTCTATGTGCTTGTGTACAAATAATCGTTTCTTTTCTATTTGGTTTTCTAAAAAAAAAAGTACATCCATCTCCTTTTTTATGTTTCCTTTTCAATCTCTCTCCTATATGTTGCTGGCTCATTAATATTCAACATACAATTACCATACTGGGCAGAAAGGCAAATTTTAAAAGTACTAGTATCTATTAAGTTCAGGATATCTCTGGTCTAAAAAGTTACTAGTAACTAAAAAATAAGTACTAGCTCTATTTTTTGTTAACACGAATAGTTTAATTTAATACTAGTCACTATTGGAATAAGTACTAGTATCTAATGATTAAGTATCTAAAGAACAAGTACTAGTAACTTTACAAAAGACACTAGTACCTAAAGAATAAACACTAGTAGTTAATGAATAACCACTAGTACCTAATGAATAAGTACTAGTACTTAATGGAAAAGATACTAGTGTCTAAAAAATAAGTACTAGTTAACATGAAAAAAGATACTACTGTCTAAAAAATAAGTACTAGTTAACATGAAAAAATATACTAGTATGGCTTATAGATTAAATGTTACAAAGGCTTGCCATACTATTCTTCTTCTACTGAATCAAGAACATACTACTTTAAAACACCCAAAACTTGGTGTACTGGTAATTTGATTTCAGATTAATTTGAATGAATCGACTCGACCGAACGATTCATTAAATGAACCGATTCAAATAGTCCCACAGAGTTTCTTTGCAAGCTGTGGCATTTAACTTATTTTTAATTTATAAAGCATTATGTAGTTTAATATTACAATATACAATATATTTTAATACTTATAAATACATAAAATTTAGTTGAAAGCTACTGTGTTTGTTCCACAAACGTATTGAAAAACTACAGACAATTTGGAAGAAGCTTACAGATGAAGCAGGCCAACTGCTAAACGTCACATGGTCTCATTAATAGTCATAAGCCAGACTTTAGGAGTCTTAAATCCACTGTCCGGTCCTTCTTTCATGTTTGAGAAATATTAAGGCTTAATCGCGTGTTACCACGACTACCAAGCTGCTGTGTTTGGTCCAGTTTAATTAATTTCAGTGCTCAGTTCTAGCGGAGACATGATGCGTTCTAACAATAAATTGCTCCCATCATGTTTAGCGAGGGTGGAAACTCTCCTGTGTTTAAAGTATAAAGCATCTGGGCCGTTTACCCCACACCTGTCAAGTTGATTCACCGTAGGAGTTTCATAAAAGCTTTAAAAGGCAAGCGGTGTAAAGTTCAAACCTAAATAAATGTATTATACAGAGTAACAGCTAAGCACTTCAGCCCCGACGCTTGTGCTTTTACCAAAGTGTAATTAGGCTACAAGGGAAAACATTTCACTAAACATGACACATCCTGGCTTGATAGAGCTAGGCATGTCTCCATAACTAAAACCAATTAAAATCTTAGAATCAGATATTTCTTAAAATCATAAGCTAAGAGAATACATGCAAAGAAAAAAAAAACATATACACTGTAATATTAATGATGTTCCAAATCCACATGACGTTGTTTCACTTATGGAACACAAAAACACGCTAGTATTGACAGATTCAGTCGCCTTTCACATTCATTATATATATAATGAATGTGAAAGATATAATTTTTGGCTGACATATTACTTTTAAGTTTTCATCCTGCAACTATATTTGTCGAAGAGTTGAATTGTAAAAGCACGATGCCACTTGGTGACGATCCGTGGCATTTGTAACAATTATGTAGCGCAGCTTTGGTCTCTGTCTCCACCTAGTGGTTAGACAGAGAAACTGTTCTAGATCAGGAAAGAAAATGAAAAAGCAAACCTGTTTAAATGTATTCATTTTATAATGAATATACATTTTATAATTGTATATATATATATAGATAGGCAATAAGCAATCCGAAACATGTAGTCACATAATTTTTTATTGTAAAGATTTATTTCAAAATAGCAGAACATTGCAGAAGAAGGGATGAGTGAAAAGAAAATAAGGGAGAGGGAGCGACAGAGAAAAAGAAATTCGACACTTGACTTTGGCAAGACTTTTTGAAGCTAAATATATCAAAATTCCACAATAAAAGTAAGAAAATGTCTAATTTAAATGCTTTCTTTTCCTACAGATGAGTTCATATTTTACATTAGCTTCTTATACATCTAATAATGCAATAAAAAGTCACAATCGATTTTCAACTCCAAGTTAATATTTCACAATTTATAAAATAAATTCAAAAAACATTGAATGGTTGTTTACCTGTGCTTTTTAGTTTGGAAATAAAATGTTAAACTATCCATAGACTGGTAAATGCATCACCCTAAGCCTGTATTTGACAAGATTTCCCAGAAAATTTCACAGTCGAGGAACAAAAAATCCTCTGTCCTCACCAAGCACTTGCTGTCTGAATCAATTGGGCATTGATTGTTGGTGACTCACCTTGATATCGCTCAATAGAAGCAGCCTCAGATTAGAATTTGTTTGCGAATCCCACATCACGGCCTGTTTTCCTTCACAAACCAGTATAGGATTGCATCCAAAATCTTTAAGGGATGCAGAAAACCATGTTTTGTTTACAGGAAATGCTACGTATCTGTTTTGAATGCCGACCTTTACCCAAAAAGAATGTGATTGTTCATAACAAATGAAAGAAAAATGTAATTACTGTTAAAAAAAGAAGTGCACACTGATGTTTTAGTGAAGGTGGTACTGAAAAGTGTCGGTTATACATTGATACAGTATATAAGCCCACTAAGAAGGCATCTAAAAACTAATCACGGATAACAGGCCTGGTCCACGTGTGTGTTATTCTAAAACCCTACAAGCTGGAACACACACCCCTCGCCAATACCGCTTCAGGAAACCTTAAGTTAAAACTACTCTGTTTCTGCCCTATTCAGCCTCTTAAAGGGCTGATTCAGTGTGTGTTGGGGTGTGTGTATTACAGTGATAGTCACTTCTAGCACGGGTGCACGTTGCACGCGCGGATCTCCTTCTTGTTTTTGCAGTGGTTGGGCTGTGAAGATTTGCCTTTCTTCTTTAAGTTCATCATACGCTCTTGGACCCCCCCGCCGCATGGCTTGGTACACTCCGTCCAGCTGGACCACGGGCGTATCGGACAGGCTGTTGGAAGAAAATAAAGAAAATCAAGGGGGTTTTTGTGTAGCAGGGGTTTTGGCCCTTTGATTAAATAGTTCACCAATACATTTCTGTCAAGACAATTCTCGAGAAAATTTAGCACGGTAATATTCATGACAATGGTAATGTGTTTGGTCTTGACGAAATAGATCTGCTATGCTTTATGCTGCTGCAACAGAGACTTGCTACTGCCAATACATCCACAGACATGCTGGTAGAAAATACTGCTGCTGCACATATAACAAATATGAAATAAGCCCCACACATACATGGAAACACCCTATAACAGATCTATACAGGTGGAGCTGGGGAAGTGGAGGATGTTTTTAAGCACGATGGAGGTGACCAAGATAAAGTGCCAAAAATTAATATCACCAGAATCCTCCACATCCGAGGAGGACAGCACAGTTAAAGGTGATGTATTAGCATGTGTGTTCATGTGTGTTAGGAATAAGCAGCAAGGCCAGAGAGACTTCTCTAGTACAATGAGCCGGGGACATCCTCTACATCACCATTTGTAGCTCTACTGAATCAGTTCATCAAATGCTGACAATACAACGTGTTTGTGTGGGTGTGTGTGTGTGTGTGTGTGTGTGTGAATAAGATATGCTCTGGCTCACACAGAGTGGCAAAGCTTTAAAAGATGGGATGTATTGATCGATTCACGACTTTTCACATAGAGAAATACAGAAGATTTACAGGGAGCTTAGGAGAACAATTTAATCAATAACAAAAATATTAGCTCTGTTCCAAAACTGACAGCTGCCTTGTTGCTTACAAAGAGATTTTTTCCTTGTTAGAATGCATCTTAATGCTCAAGTGTCTGATTTAGAATGTTGCTCTAATATCATTCAAAATTTGGGGACAGTAAGATTTAAAGAGTTGAAAGGAATTACTATTTCTATTTCTATGGAACAAATGCATTATATTAATCACAAGGGACTGTAAAGACATTTATAACGATGCAAAAGATTTCTGTTTCTAGTTCTATTCTTTCTATTCATCAAAGAATCATAAAAAAATGGTTTCCACAAAAATATTATTCAGCATTACTGTTTCCAACATTGACAATAATAATAAATATTTACTGAGCAGCATCAGCATATTAGAATGATTAGAAGAACCATCTGACACTGAAGACTGGAGTAATGATGATGAAAATCCAGCTATTTATCACAGAAATAAATAACATTTTCAAATATATTTAAATAGACAACAGATATTTTAAATTGTAATAACATTTCCCTATTGTACAGTTTTTACTGTATTTTTCATTAAATAAATTCAGCCTTGGTGAGCATAAGTTTTTTTTAATCGTACTGATCCCAGATGTTTGAACAGTAATGTAGATGCCACGAGTTATTAGCCTGAAATGCATTAGTAAGCCTAAAACTTATAGAACACACACATATTAGGTAAAATAGTCAATTTGTAATTTCTTAAAGAATTATTTATTATTATTATTATTCTTTTTTACTTTATTATGCCATTGTAGAGAAAACAGGAAACGAAGTGGGAGAGAGCGATGGAGTGGGATCGGGAAAGTTGCCCAAGCCGGGATTTGAACTCTTGATGCCTGTAGTGCAACAGTGTGATATATCAGCACACTGCACACAAGGCTATTGGCACCAACATACATTTTTAATTTCAAATAACTATTTTTATAAGTTTCAGAAATTTTGGGATTGCCTCCATAAATAGCACAGGCAAATGCATGCTTCAGAGTTTGATCAAAAAGTATCTAAAAAATCAGCTCTATTAGTTCTCTGCCTTTAAAGAGCACACATATGATGACTTGAAATGTTTCCACTGTAGGCAGTTCACTAGGATTTTATCCCTTGGAACTGATTGGATTGTGAAAAAATGGCCATTTCACATCATCTTGACATATTTCAATGGTTTTCTGAAAATGGTTACTGTTAATGGTTCACTCACAAAACTTTTTGCATTCCCACAGAGAAACTGTACTTTTACTTCAAAAACTTTGCGAAAGCTTTTGAGTTTTCCCAGCCACTTCAAATTTTCATACCGAAAGTAAAATTTCTTGGGGGATGCCAGAAGTTTTGCAAATGAAAAAGTATTTTGCAAATACTAAATAATTCTGGACCTGAGCTTTCCTCTGCCACAGACTCCTTGCTCGGTATTGCTCTCCTCCTGTCTGAAGCTTCCTGTCTCTTCCTCTTGTCGCCGGTGCGGGAGCCTTTTGTGCACTTGCGGATCTTGCATTTTTTCCTCTGGACTGTCTCGGGACAGGGCATGCCTCCAAACTGAGGCTCTAGTTTGACCATCCGTGAGCGGATCATGTGACCCTTCCCGCAAGACTTATTGCATTCGGACCACGCCGACCACTCCGACAGCATGCAGTCCGTGGCTGGAGGACGAATGGAGGATGGAATTAAAAAGGGAGTATTTCATTCATGTGTGTATTTCTGTGCATGTACTACAATTTGGGAACAATTTTGTGAATTTAATATCACAAAACCTTCATTTAGGGATGTTTTCAATTAGTAATTTGCACTGGGGTTAGTTTAGTATTTACATGAAAACACAAAGTCTTTGGTATAAATGAAAGTGTGTATGTGTGTGTGTTACTCACGGCATTCAGGAAGCATGCACTTTTCAATCTGCTCGAGCTCATCCGGACACAGGCTGGGCTCTACGGGCGTCTTCAGCATGCGCTGACGAGAACGCATGCCCACACCGCAAGTAACGCTGCACTCTCCCCAGTCTGACCATGGAGAGAGCATACACACCACTGCATCTACACACACACACACACACACACACACACACACACACACAGACACACGTTATGAAGAGTTACTATAGTGTTCATAAACTCAAGGCATACTAAATTAGAGGTGCACGGTATCGAGTGCATACTACGTTTATAGTGCTTTAGATTTATAGTGCATATACTTGCAGTCCACACAATCTAGTGCATACATATCTAGTGCACACAATATAGTGCACGGAAAAACAGCTGAAGCGCCCGGGCGCATGGTCTAAACGGGTTGTCCCTATTCTCTTAATGAGTAATGGGAGTTTTTTGGGTGTAACATGCAATACACCAATCAGAGTCTCATCTTCCATTCCCTTTAAGAGCCAGTTGCGCTCGTGCCATGACAGATTTTCTATTTACACGGTAGAATTTGGCAAGTGCAAAGACAGAACGCATCTCCGAGATGAAACGGAGCTGTTCGTGTGCGAGCAAATAGCCTAATTCGGATATATACATTATTATTATTATGACATGTAGGCACATATATATATATATATATATATATATATATATATATAAATATATAAATTATATATATTTTGCATGTTTGTGTGCTGCTGTGCGTCCCTGTGTTTAATAAGCAGCGTTTATGTGCGTTGCGGACCCGACTATACTAACACGCTCTTTAAATAACAAAGAAAAAACATTGTGCCAGACTTTAGACCAGGTTTAAGTTGGTCTATGGCGCAGTCTATTATCAGCTCCTTCAAATAGCAATGCGCCTGAACACACCTCTTTTTTAGACCAGCACGCCCATGGGCGCACAAATGGGCTCAAATGCATTTGCTAATTAAACGACGTGGCACTGGACGGTAAATTGCGAATGGCGCCGGACTGAAACTAGCAAACACACTTGCGCTGCGCCTTGTGTCACATTGCGCTGGGTGTATTATAGGGCCCTAAAAGTGCTGTCCTTTTTCTTTGGTAAAATATGTATGCACACCCACACACATAAAACAAATTAATTAAACATAAAAGGGGGCTAGGGTCCTTTCCTGTAAATCATATTTTTCTATAAAGGACAAAAGATGTATTGCATTTTCTTTTTCATCACATTGTGGGTTTGTGTAGACAAGCTCATTATAAAATGCACAAAACCTTGGTTTCACTTTCAAGTTCTTAGATTTGTGTATATAAAATTTTCCCAGCAGAAGCAGGCTATGTTAAGTCATCTTTGTTATTGTTTGTTCAATGAGAACTTATTATAGACCACAATATCAGCGTGATCTTGCATTATTTCCTTATCACTTGGTTATGAAATGTAATTTGCAGACCAGATAGAGTTGTCGGTGATTCTTCCTATTGAAGTCATGCAGTGTGTAACCTCCTGTTGTCGATTTATCATGGAATGTGAACGCAGCAGCAACTGAATGCTACCCCAGATAGTTGTGCAGTGTGAAAACAGTGATGATACAATTTTGAAAATCATGTGTGAACTCGGCATTACTATCTGCAGTTCCAAATCATGACCGGGATCTTTTATTGCTGGGACTGTTCCATCTTTCAGTATTGAACAATGTGCAAATCCGAAAATCCGTCAAACTGGGCCTTTTTTATATAAAAAATTTGACAACAAACACACTTGCGAAACTCCGTTGCTGCCCCGAAAAACAAACTACATCCACTTTTTATGTAACGCTGGGTTCTTCGGGTAGCTGAACAAGGTTATATCTCCATTACAACCAAAAACACACTTCTTCCTGATCGAGTCCCGTGCAGCACTGGAGAATGAAGTGTGTTGATCGGCGCAGGGGCATAGATTACGCTGGGGAAGTGTCCCCCCCACTTTTGATATCACGGAAATTCGTCCCCTGCACTTTTTTGGTCAAGTGTGTTCGCAATCTTCGCATAGAGGTTTTCAAGAGCTGGTATGAATAAATATAGATTTAAACTCAAAAAGACAGGATATTCTATCTGTCTAGAATGATCTATCTGGATAGTCTAGCATGACCTGATGTTTTTTCGGACCCAGAAGGCGAGATGAACATCACGGAGCACTAAACTCTCCTGCAGTATGTGTTTCATACATACTCGAAGCTGGAGGCGCTCTCACGCAGAAAGTCATATCAGGAAATTCCTAATATGGGCAAAAGCATCCATCTATCACTGTATGAAAAAAGTTGTTATTACAGAAAAACAGAAACTTTTGGAAACACGAAGACATTAAACATACGACTGCAACAATAAATGGTTTTTTCAAGTAATCTCCAGCAGGTGATAAAGTATATGAACAATGCAGTGCTAATTGCATTTATTACAGTATAGAAACAATTCTGCCTTATTATGTGATAAAAAAGTGTTTGTAGTATATAAACAAATCATCATTATTTGTTATTGTCCAGCAGTTATAGATTTCTAAACCAATTAAAAGCTAGAAATTAGAGAAAAATTAAAGTAGCCTATACACTACCAATCAAAAGTTTTTAAACAGTTAGCTTGTTAATGTTTTTTTTTAGAAAAGTCTCTTCTATTCACCAAGATTGCATTTATTTGATCATAAAGTACAGCAAAACCGTAACATTCTGAAATATTTTACTAGCCTATAAAAAAACAACAACATTATGATAATGTTGAAAACAGCTATGTATATTTTTTCAGGTTTCTTTGATGAATAGAAAGTTCACAAGAACATGATTTATCTTAGATAGAAATCTTTTGTAAAATGATGTCTTTATCATCACTTTTGATCAATTTAAAGAATCCTTGCTAAATAAAAGTATTAATTTCTATAAATTACTTTTCCAAAAAAGAAAAATTATACTGACTCTAAGCTTTTAAATGATAGTGTATAATGTTGCATGCTTTTTATTTCACATAAATGCTGATCTTTGGATCCTTCTATTCTACAAAAAATACTGAAATGATTTTTTTTTTTTTTTTTTGCCTAACATATGTTTCCTGGGATTTGAACCCACAACATTTGGCGCTGCAAATGCAATGCTCTACCACTGAGCCACAGGAACACTGTGATAAATAAATAAAATAATCAACATTAAAAATCTTACTGTTCAAAAATTGTTGACTTGTAAGCTATGCAGATTACAAAAATGTTATATCGTAATGTTATATATGTAATGTGTGTGTGTGTGTGTACTCTCTGTCCCCCCACTTCTGAAAAGATGGCTACGCCCCTGGATCGGCGCAATCTTAATCTCACTCTGGTCGATGTGAGCGCGGGTGTGTTCTTCTGAGAGAAATGCCCATATAAGGAGTTCCCCCCCACATTACTTAATGAAGAGCCACGATCGAAAAATAAAAAACTTTCAGAAACTTGTAAGAAACCCATATGTGTGTATTTGGCACAGAAATACTCTCATACGTCCAAATCGTTTTTGAAACTTTGGCCATTCTTAGCATGAGAATCCGACTCTTTAACATTGTACATAACTCTGAATGCATGAAACAGCATTGTACCTCCCCTTAACAGCTACCTTACTAACTATTAATAAGCAGCAGATTAAGGGTATACTGAGGCAAAAGTCATAGTTAATAGTTATTTACTAGTGAGGATTGAAACAGTAAGGAAAATGGAAAATTTACTGTGAATTAAAGTAATAAACATCAAATATTACCTATAAATCTTTTTTATTATAAAATATTGCTTCTTGTGGTGATGGTTTCAGTTTAAAAATGTAAAAGTATATTAAGTATAATTTAGAGCATATGTTTAAACTGTATAGCCAGTCAAATTTTTTTTTAATATTTGTAAAACAAATAGTATTTAGACCAAAACTTTGCCATGATGTTTACAGTTTTTTTTAATCCACTATATATATCAATCATATTTAAATTATATATATAAAAAATCTTCCATTATGATGATGATTATTGTTTTTGTTAAATTATACAAAACTATAATTAACATCAATGTAATAATGTGCATTAAATAAATATAATAAGCAAGGACTCTTATTTATTTATACTCATATTTATTAAATACATAAATAAATAACTAAATGTTGCTATCATGCATACTGGTTTTCTCATCCGCTAGATTAAAAATGCCTCAATTTCTATAAAGTTCCTAAATATTCACATATTTAAATGTACTATTTATTATATTTTGTGATTATTTATGTATCGTATTTGAACGGTTAACTGAATTACTGTTCAATTTGAAGCATGTTAAAACAGAAATGCACAGTTATTAAATACTACTTCTATTTACAAATTTAAAAGCCGTTTAGCAGATCAATAAAAGTGATATTATGTAACTACATATAACTTTACAAAGTGTTTGTGACCTGCTTCTGTATGTCTTGTCTTTAAAAGAAATGATGGAGCCAAATTAAGTAATGACTTAGCGATGACTAGCTACACAATCCCAAGTGTGAACTTGACACCTCAATTTAAACAAGACCTTATGGACGGCTGGTCCAGCCTTACCAGGGGCAAGTGACAAGCAGGTCTAATTAGAAATCGACTAGCAGCCAAGAGGAATTCTGGTAATGAATCAAGCCTGGTGAAGCAGGGCATCTTGCCCGGCCCATGAGAGGGTGTTGGATTGAATTGACTGAATTGATATTTCGTGGCTTCATACTTACTGCACTCAGGCATCATGCACTTCTCTGCCTCCACCAGCTGCGCTCGACAGACCGAGCCATCTGAGGCCTCCATCTTCATCATGCGCTCTCTCCTCCTCATCCCCACTTCACAGCTCACGCTGCAGGGCTCCCACTCAGCCCACTCGGTCACCACACAGCTACTGGGTGCTGAAACACACGTAAACATGTGTCTATTACTTGTGTAGATTTTAGGATAGTTATTTGACTAAAACATGAACACAACATATAGAGTATATAACTCACAACAGTCCTCGTTGACCACACACTTCTCGGTCTCCTCGGTTGGCAGCGTGCAGCTGGAGCCGTCCTCTGGGAACTGCTTGACGTATCTCTCTCTGGACCTCATGCCCATTCCACACGAGGCGCTGCACGGAGACCAGCTGATCCACTCCGACATCATACATGTGGACGCCTCTAGGGAACAGAACAGTCATATGCTAATGAGGTACTGTGCGTCACAAATCTGTCCTAAAAGTTTACTTTGAGATCTGGTGATGAGTGAATGGATATATTTGGCTACATTCATATTAATCATAAAAACTTTTGATCTAAAGATTTATGCTTAAAATTCTTGAAATTAGTTTTACAAATTGTGTCTATGTAAGATTATAGATTGTATCAATGTGGTAAGTTTGCAACAGGCTAGTTAAACTAAATTACTTGTTATTATTATTATTATTATTATTTTAATTAAATTGTACACCCGAAATATTATGCTAATCAATAACAATAACAATATTAATGATACAATATTATGATTAAGATAACATCAAAAGTAATATTTAATGTGTAGAATTTATAATAATAATAATAATAATAATAATGAACTATATTACTTGCCAGGAAACTGGTTTATTATTATCATCATTTTATGATGATGATTACGATGATTATTATTAAATACATAATATAATAATTAAAAACAAGCTTATAATCTAATATGTAAAATTCAGTGATAATTATTAATTTATTATATTTGGACAGTTATTATATGTGGTGAGTTTGCAATAGGCTAATGAACTATATTAACAATAAAAAACTAAAATAATTGATATTATTTTAATATTCAATGTGTAGAATTGAATAATAATAAGAGGAATGCTATATGCTATAATAATACTATATTTGTGAACAAATTATTGTGATTATTATTGGTAGTAATTTAAATTTTACAATATTATAATTAACTTAATTTAATTTAACAACACTTTTGTTTGTTTTATTATTAACATACTTCTTAATAATAGGGTTTATTAGAGGTCGACAGAGGTGGGTAGAGTACCCAAAAACTGTACTCAAGTAAAAGTAAAAGTACTTCTAGAAATATTTACTCAAGTAAAAGTAAAAGTACTAGTCTTGAATAGTTACTTGAGTAAGAGTAAAAGAGTATCGGATAAAAAATCTACTCAAGTAGTTAGTTACTAGTTACTTTGGGTCATATATACTGAGCCTATTTTTATTTAGATATATAGATAAAATGTATGTATGTATTAATATATTAATATTAATTCTCTGGCAGCAGGATGTGCCGTTGGAGTGGCGATATAGTGGTTTCCTTTTTAACAGCTGTAATCAAATAAGCACTGCTTACAAACGCCACTTTATCAGGCATAACAGGAAAGACGAAATTAAAATTACATAGAAGCTTTTCTGAAGATAATCGGTTCTTTTTAAAGAGACATTCATATAAAAACACCCGCGCTGCATTTTAATTTTGAAATGTGAAGCACTCATTTTAATCAAAGAAGTATAAGTCTTTTGGGAAATCTATTTGTGGCGGTCAGTTTTGAAATAGTGACAAGCCGTCACAAATAACTCAATGTATAGGAAACACTGCTATAAGTCAAATAGCAGTAATGTTAGTGATAACAGAAATAAAAGATTTCACACATTTTACACAGCCTGCTTCTCATAACTGCTTAAGAGGGTGCTGGCCATGAGCGATGACATCGTGGAGAATATTGTTATATTCGATATTAGATATTACACGATAAGTTAAAGTTATATTTAACATTTTACTTTATAATTATCCCAGAAGTTTCATCTGAATTGAACGTGTTTCTACTTTCACATGCAAATGACTTGTTGCACTTATGAATATGATAACTTTCCAGCACCAATACTAGTAGGATAAAACGTAATTCAGCTTTCAAAGTGGGGTGTTTTGCCCTGCCATTAGCTGAAGCTGTGTGTGAACAAGCTGCTGCTGCAGAGTGTGGACTGCCTCAGAGCATGGCTGCCAGGTTTTTTTCATTCCAGGGGCTAAATATCACATTATTGGGGTCGCTTTAACCCTTGGACATAAAAAACATCCGGCAACATAAGTGTAAAAGTAGCCGGACTTGGCAACACTGCCTCAGAGGGAGTTCAGCAACAATGCTAAGCTGCCTGTCAGTGCGCCTGCCTATAAATCGGCCTAATTTGCAGCACAATCAGTCAATGCAATTAATAATTAAAAAAAAAAAAGAAAAATCGTCCGATTAACCATCCAGCCGATCAATCGGTCGACCTCTAGGGTTTATTATAAATATTAATATATCTCTTTTGCTAATCCATTCATTGCAAACAGCCTCACGTGACGAATTACTTTTTTATAATAAAGAAAACAGGAGTAAGATATTCCCTCTTCGCCATATACTGCAATTCAATGCAGTGACCCATTCCCATAATCCTTGTTCTTTATGTATGACAGACTGTAAGATACAATTCTCCTCGATCGTTTTTCAATGCTGCCATTCTCTACAGTTCATCTTTCATATCTTCCACCTTTCTCCCCTTATAAAGTGCTGACAGATGTGATCAAATTGACCGGTCCAGCCATGCGTTATCTCACCTCTGCCGTTCCTATTATCTCTAAGGCAGAGCTTGTAAATAGATTTGTTATCAGACGGGATGGATGAACTTGGGGCGACTCTCCATAGATCTGTCTCCAGTGCACAACTGCAGACCCCACTTGAGACCAGCAGCGAGCACTACCTAATAAAGCAGAACTAAGTGAATCATTAATAAGAGCTGTAAATAAACGTGGCCCTGATGGGGCCCCCAGAGGCCCCACTGTCGGCCTGTCAATGGGATGGTGGATTATCAATCAATGCAGGCCCTTAACGGCCCATTAATTAAAAATAAAAGAGAGTCTACATGAAGCGATGCAGGTTCTATTAATCAATAGTCAGTGCTGCCGCCTTCAACATCTTTAAAACCCTCACGTCAGAGCTGACAGAATGAAGACGTGATGTGGAAAAACAGACGGTTCAGAGGATGGAAAGGTACAGAAGAGGCAGACGGATGGGTTGATGAAGATACACTGACAGACAGAAAAAAAGAGAGACAGTCATCAGTCGCCAGGTGGAGAGAAAGACAGATAGACAGAGAAAATGTCACAGACGCTGTATGATTTGGTCTACGAATCTTATTGCAGATATTTTTGCTTATTGATATTGAGATTGGAACTGCAACATCTCACATATTTGTTGCTTTGGTATCAAGATTGAAAGATTAAAAGAACAGGACAAATTCAAATTCCTTTTGTCTGCTACTGAAATTATGTTTCACACAACAAAAGTGCTGCTAATATAAAAAGTTACTCTTCAGGGTTATTAATACTTGAATGAAATTCAAACCCAAAATGAATGGGCTAAAAATCAATCCAGTTTTCTTTGCATTCACATTGTACTTCAAAGTGGACATTTTTATTTTATTGTTTTATTGTTTTCACCGGCAGGGAATATAAGTATTGTTTTGATTAATCTCTTTTTCCTTCTCCTTGTTTCATTTCTATTTCAGTTGTTTTTTGTTTATAACCAAATCTTACTATGTGTTTCCAGATCCCTACTATCACTACCACTCGCAAACCACACATCACACAATGTAGACAGCGCAATCTTAACAATCTGCACACTTTGCCTATATCCGCTAATACACTACTTTCTTTTTCTATTGGTCTCTGGAATTGCCAGTCTGCTGTAAACAAAGCTTATTTCATTACTTCTATTATTAGTCATTCAAAGCTTAATCTCATGGCCCTAACAGAGACCTGGATCAAACCAGAGGACACTGCTACACCTGCAGCACTCTCCAATAATTTCTCATTTTCCCAATCCCCCCGTTTGACTGGAAGAGGTGGAGGTACTGGTCTGCTCATCTCTAATGATTGGAAATTTAATCCTTTACCATCTTTGGGTATCAACAGCTCCTTTGAATCTCATTCAGTTACTGTTACCTACCCTTTTAAAATACATTTTGTAGTTGTCTATCGACCCCCCACTGGGTAACTTTTTGGATGAATTAGATGTGTTGCTCTCAACCTTTTCTGAGGATGGTACTCCCCTAGTTATGCTTGGAGATTTCAACATCCATCTAGATAAACCTCTGTTTGCTGATTTCCACAATCTGCTTGCCTCTTTTGATCTCAACCGAGTGTCAACTACTGCTACTCACAAATCAGGCAACCAACTTTACCTTATTTATACACCACACTGCTCTACTGATCATGTTCTGGTTACTCCACTGCACACGTCGGATCACTTCCTCCTCACTCTTAACCTCAACATGGTCCCTGCCACATCACTTACCCCTCCACATGTCATCTTTCGACGTAACCACGCACACTTTCACCCACCCGGCTATCTGCAATGGTTTCATCTTCACTTCCTTCCCCTAAACTGTTTGCATCTTTGGATGCTAACAGTGCTACTGATACTTTCTGCTCCACTCTTACATCTTGTTTAGACACTGTTTGTCCCTTATCTTCCAGACCAGCCCGTAACACCCCTTCTGCCCCTTGGTTATCTGATGTTCTACGCGAACACCGTTCTAAGCTTAGAGCTGCTGAAAGGGTGTGGCGCAAATCCAAAAATACTACTGACCTTAATGTGTATCAGTCACTCCTATCTTCCTTCTCTGCTGATGTCTCCACTGCTAAAATGACATACTGCCATAACAAAATTAACAATTCGTCTAACTCTCGCATGCTTTTTAAAACATTTCCCTCACTTCTTTGTCCTCCTCCTCCACCTCCTGCTTCATCTCTAATAGCTGACGACTTTGCAACATTTTTCATTAATAAAATTAAACACATTAGTGCACAATTTTCCACACCACAATCAGTCAAGCTCATATCACCAGCAAACATACACTCATTTTCATCCTTCTCTTCACTCTCTGAGGCAGAAGTTTCAAAACTCATCCTTTCTAATCACCCTACTACTTGCCCGCTTGATCCTATTCCATCTCATCTCCTTCAAGCCATTTCTCCTGCAGTTGTACCTGCACTCACTCACATCATCAACACATCCCTCCACACTGGTGTTTTTCCCTCATCATTTAGACAGGCACGTATAACTCCACTACTTAAGAAACCCAACCTCAACCCATCTCTTTTAGAGAACTACAGACCAGTTTCCCTTCTTCCTTTCATTGGAAAAACACTTGAACGAGCTGTGTTCAACCAAGTCTCTACATTTCTCACAAACAACAACCTCCTTGACAGCAACCAATCTGGCTTCAGAAGTGGGCATTCAACTGAGACGGCCTTGCTCTCAGTTGTTGAAGCTCTAAGACTGGCAAGAGCAGAATCCAAATCTTCAGTACTTACCCTGCTTGATCTGTCCGCTGCTTTTGACACGGTTAACCACCAGATCCTCCTATCAACCCTACTGGCAAAAGGCATCTCAGGAACCACACTTCAATGTTTGAGTCCTACCTATCAGATAGGTCCTTCAAAGTATCTTGGAGAGGTAAGGTGTCCAAGTCACAACATCTAACTACTGGGGTGCCTCAGGGCTCAGTTCTTGGACCACTTCTCTTCTCTGTCTACATGGCATCATTAGGTTCTGTCATTCAGAAACATGGCTTTTCATACCACTGCTATGCTGATGACACTCAAATCTACCTCTCATTCCATCCTGATGATCCGACGGTTGCTATTCGCATCTCAGCTTGTCTAACAGACATTTCTTCCTGGATGATGGACCATCACCTTCAACTCAACCGTGCCAAGACAGAACTGCTTGTGATTCCAGCAAACCCATCGTTTCATCACAATTTCACCATCAAGTTAGGCACATCAACCATAACTCATTCAAAAACAGCTAGAAGCCTTGGAGTTATGATTGATGATCAGCTGACTTTCTCAGACCACATTGCTGAAACTGTCCGATCCTGCAGATTTGCTTTATTCAACATCAAGAAGATCAAGCCCTTTCTTTCGAAACATGTAGCACAACTCCTTGTTCAAGCTCTTGTTCTGTCCAGGCTGGACTATTGCAATGCCCTCTTGGCAGGTCTTCCAGCCAATTCTATCAAACCTTTACAATTAATTCAGAACGCGGCAGCAAGATTAATTTTTAACGAGCCAAAAAGAATACACGTCACACCTCTGTTTATCAATTTGCACTGGCTTCCAATAGCTGCTCACATAAAATTCAAGGCATTAATGTTTGCCTACAAAACTACCACTGGCTCTGCACCCATTTACCTAAATTTGTTACTTCAGACCTCTGTGCCCTCTAGAAGCTTGCATTCTGCAAGTGAACGTCGCTTGATTGTGCCATCCCAAAGAAGCACAAAGTCACTTTTACGGACTTTTAAATTAAATGTTCCCTCCTGGTGGAATGACCTCCCCAACTCAATCTGAGCAGCAGAGTCCTTAACCATCTTCAAGAATCGGCTGAAAACACATCTCTTCCATCTTTATTTGACCCTCTAACTTTAACACTCACAATTCTAATTCTATTCTTTAAAAAAATCTACCTACCTTTCTAATCTTTTTGTATTCTATTTTCTTTTCATTTATTATGCAATTGTTTGTGTGTGTGTGTGTGTGTGTGTGTGTATGTGTATGTGAAAAGATCTCTAACGCTAGCTTGCTCTATTCTTTTTTACGTGTACTGTGTTAACCTAACTGAGACTTGTTATAGCACTCATATATCATTGCTCTTTTTGTTGTTTTTGATTGCTTCCACTGTCCTCATCTGTAAGTCGCTTTGGATAAAAGCGTCTGCTAAATGAATAAATGTAAATGTAAATGTTTTTTTTTTCTCACATTGTATTATTTCTGCATATTACTGTAACATTAGTGCTACTGCTACCATTAATAGTTGTTAAATTAGAAAATCAAATCAAGTAATATTCTAAAATATTAAACAAATCAATATTATTATATGATATTTTATACTAAAGTAACTATTTAATATTTATGATATTTAAAAACAATATTTAAATAAAAAAATGTTTTATATAATAGTACATCATATTGTACCAAACACATTTGAAGATTCCAAATATTTAGAACATATTGGAAGATATTTTTATATAGTGTATTTTGTTTCATACAGCAACTTTTTTAAAATATTTTAAAATAATCTAAAATTACAAGATTTTATACAATAGTATATCATATAACAAACACAATCTTTTTTAAGTATAATCTGAAATTAAATGATTTTATAATATACAATACTTTATACAATATTATTTCACATACTATCAAAAAAGAATATTTAGAATATTTTAAAATATTGTAAAATTACAATATTTTTATTCAGTAGTACAGTATGCTGAAAACATTGGAATAACTTGAAAATGTAGAGCCTTTATTTTGACGGAAAAATGAAAAAGACCAGTTTCTGCCACACTGGTGAATAGTCTATTTAAAACCCACAGCACATGGGGACTATATTTACTTCATTAAATTACAGCTTTTTGTGGTCACAGAAGGCCATACAGCAATCGTGATTTGAATTTGATTGTGCAGCCCTTACAGGTGTGTCGATATACAGATTTAAGAAAAAGACAGCCAACCCACTCAAAAGAGAAAACATTATTTGCACTTTAATTTATCAAGATTTTACACTTCAACCCAAACGGCCAACCTACCAAAGTGCAAATGTCATATTGATTCTTTTAAACGATAAACCACAATATATAGTTTATGGTTATTGTTTATAGCGCCTACCTCTCCAATGAGGGAATCAATACCCTGATCTGCTCGAGCATATTGCAGGCATAAAACTCTACAGCAGCAGTTTGAGGTCGGCTAAGGTTTTCGTAACCTTGAAAACAGAGACTTTGCATTTCTCTACATTACTCGCACTAACAAGGCTATCAATTAATTACCTGCTCCACTCAGCACTTCATGCATGCTTTTCTGCACAACATTTTTATTCCTTCTTCCTCCATTCCCCCTTATTCTATGCACCTTCCTTCCTGGCACGCTCTTAGATAGTGATCCCTAAATCCGTCAGCCTCAAAGGGTTTTTTATGCGCTGGAGAGCTGGAGACCAGCGTTATCTAGCTCACCCTCCTCGCTGCAGCCCGGCCCCATACAGGGCTCAAAGTCTTGGGTATGCAGGCAGGGCACGTTGGGGTCCAGCTGTGCTTTTAGCATCCTCTGCCTCATCCGTCGACCCTTATCGCAGGTGGAGGAGCTACAGGCTGACCATGGAGACCAATTTGAGTAGATGCACGTCTCTGGAGTGTTGTCGGCTGTGGAAATGTGAGTGGATTGACTCATTAGAGGACACTGTATGAAAAGCAGTAGCACTTATAAAGCTTTCCTAAAAGGAACAGTACACCGAAAAATAAAAATATGCTGAAAATGTACTTGTACATTCAAGATTTAGATAAAAACATCACAATAATCCACAAGTGATCCAAATGACTCCAGTCCAGCAGTTAATGTCTTTGAAGTAAAAGACTGCATGTTTGTAAGAAATAAATGCATTATTAAGTCAATTCACCCCAAAAATGAAAATTACCCAATGATTCACTCAAGCCATCGTAGGTGTATATTACTTTCTTCTTCCAGAGAAAAACAACTGGAATTATATATATATATATATATATATATATATATATATATATATATATATATATATATATATATATATATATATATATATATATAAATGTCCTGGCTCTTCAAAGCTGTATAATGGCAGTGAATGGGTGTTGAGATTTTGAAGTCCAATAAAGTATGTCCATCCATTATAAAAAAGTGTTGCACATGGCTCCGGGGCTGTCAGAAGCAAAGTGATGTGTTTGTGTATAAAAAACTAAAAAACATTCATATTTAAAACTTTATAAACTGTAATCTCTTGTTTCTGCTAACTGTCTGGTGAGAAGATGCTATCTTGATCTTGAGAACCAAGTCTCCACTCCACTTCCTCCAGCTTGTTTCGTACTTCTAATTCATGACCGGTGTTTTGCTCTCTTCACTGTGCTTTATGTTCGTCACTGCTCACCAGAGCTTTCGCTACACCTGCGTCCTACTTCATCTGCTGGAACGCCATTCTCTCATGAACGCGAGTACAAGAGTTAGCATAAGCTAGAGATTATGGTTTATAAAGCTTTAAATAAGGATATTTTTTAACACAAATGCATCGATTTGCATCAGAAGGCCTTTATTAACCCCCCGGAGATGTGTGGATAACTTTTTATGATGGATGGGTGCACTTTCTTGGGCTTCAAAATCTCAACACCCATTCACTGCCATTATAAAGCTTGGAAGAGACAGGACATTTTTTTATATATAATTCCAGTTGTATTTGTCTGAGAGAAGAAAGTCATATACACCTACGATCTCAGATTTCATCAAAAATATCTTTATTTGTGTTCAATAGATGAATGAAGGTGTTACGGGTTTGGAACAACATGAGGATGTGTAATTAATGACAGAATTTAATTTTTTGGGTGAACTATCCTTTTACGTTTATACTGTCGCTTTTAGATGAAATACTACATTGCTTCATCCACTGAAAAAGCCCATTCCCTGTCCTTACATTAAAATCCACCAACATATTTATTTAGAATAGTTTTGGGCTGTTTTCCCTTTTAAACGTTGCTTGATCTGAGCATATTTCACTCCTGATTCAGATGAGATTACTTTTTCACTGGAAAAATCAATATGGATAGAGGACTCGTGTTTTAGTCAAAAACAACATCTTAATGACAAATTTACCACAAAAATGCAGCTATTCACTTGACAATAGATTAAAGGTACAATTTGTAAGATATTTGCAGTAAAATATCCAAAAACCACTAGGCTAGTGTTATATATTTGTCCAGCTGATTACTAACAAAATCTCTAATGTTTTCAACTACTTGTAAATCATGAGAAAATTGCCATTCTAAACAGTGACACAGGGCAGTGCAGTCGCCTGTCAATAACGTTAGTTACCCTTTGTTACCGCCTTTACTGACGTAGAAACCACATGACAACAGTGTCGTGGACAAATGCGGAAGTAGCGTCTAGCGTCCAGCAAACCATTAGCTTGCTTCAAGCAGTTCCTTATTTACTTCTTTTTGCACGTTTTATGGTGGATTGTGTTAATTATTTATGGAACATAATTACTGTTTACCGTCTGCCGCTGGTTCTGTCGACAAGGACAGCTCCCGTAAACGTAAGTGTACGGGCCAACCAAACAACCCAAGAAGAGTTTGGGACAAGAGGAGAGGAAGAGTGAGGATCAATATCGGTGTTGCATTTTCTAGATGGAGAGAGCTTCGCGACAAACTTCAACTAGAAAGAGATGCCGATCTCGCTTGTGTTTTACTCGACAGGTGAGTTGTTTTGATTCGTATCTTTACAGAAAACATATGCTATTATAATGATCAACAAGGTTAGTATTATGGGGCATACATGCCAAACGCAGGGCATCGCGTCTCTGCAATGACTTTGTATGTAATCTATTCGCGCAAATCATTGAACTCACATTTGCAATGTATGGCCAATTATTGTGTTAGAAGACAACAAATCCCATTATTCCCCGCTCCTTCTTAGCGTCATCAAACCACTCGATTGTTATTGTTTTGGTAGTGCACCCTCTAGTGGCAGGTCCTACAACCTGTACCTTTAACAGATGAACTGGAGTCATGTTGTGGTTTATTGTGATGTTTTTATAAGCCGTTTGGACTCATTATGACGGCACCCATTCACTGCAGAGGATTCAATGGTGAACAACTGATGTAATGTTAAATTTTTCCAAATCTATTCTGAAGAAACAAGCTCATCTACAACTTGTCCTGAGCGTAAGTACATATTTAGCAAATTTCCAGTTTAAAAATCAACTTTTTCTTTAAGGATTTTTATCTCTCTGTCTGCTATATTTCTGTCTCTTTTTTTTATTCCTCTTTGTGGCTTGGTGCTTCTATCAAAACATTTTCTGACCAGCCTGACAGCAACACTGGTTGAGCTCAGAGCTGGACTAATAGCTGCTAGCAGCATAGAAATGACGCTCTTTAGCTTTAAAAGCAGCAAAGCTCTTGTTCATTCCAGTCTCCATCTTTCCACTCCTGAAACTCACAAGAAACTGGAGGAAAACCACAGGTAATTATCTGGCAGAGTGCATTAGCCAACAAACATAATTGAAGTGCACCATGGTAAAGCATATTGTTCTTCTTCATCTTCCTGTTGTTTGACTTAACCGTGACAGAAGGGACATTGGGAGGTTTACTCTAAGATACCTGCAGGCCGCCTTGTTCATTAAACTGTCCGGTGGCTATGTTTTTAAATGAGATGCTCCAAATTGGATAAGATAGCGTAGCCATACACACCTTCCTCCTTCTCCTCCTGAGCAATATCAGCGACGATATCGTCTATGGTGTCGGGCACGGTATTGCACTGCTCTCCCTGCAGATTGGGAGAACATGGATCAACATCACAGTGCTTGATAAGATCCACCATTTGCCATCTGATCACTATCATGCTAAGCCCCGTGCAAAAAAAAGATTCTCTAAGTGCAGATGATTGTAAACTAGGTGGCTCAAGGCAACCCCATGATTTACCCCACTCAAAAGCCTAGAGATGAGATTCTTCCCAGCTGTGAGACAGAGATGAAACATCTGGTGTGGAATATTAAGACTTCTGGTTCATGTCGATAAATTGCGGAATGGATTATTTTAGAACAGAATCCTCCAAACACTGTCATTTGAAGGATTACAGCTGTGTTATGAGCGTTGCTGAGATTTTTGTGTCTCACGACTGTTTGCTTTGACATTTTTTTTTTAAGCAACTGCTTTAGTTTGTTTAGCAAATGGACTTTAATGACTCAGCAAATCAGGTTCAGCAGCTATATTAAACAACACAGCTGTTTATACTGAATACTAAATATATTTATAAATATTAAAAACTGTTCCATTTTGATAGAGAACAGAAAATAAAAAAATCATAAATTGTTGTGGGCAAGATTGCATTTGGTATTCAATTATAAGTGTTAAAGATGATAGATTTGATAATTGTAAAAAGGTGTATAAGTGTAAACAGATATAAATGCTATAATTATAAATTACTAAAAAAAAAAAAACACCTTTCTTGCGATTCTCTCCACTACCACTCGGGCGAGGGGTGTGATGGGGCCACCAGAAGGGTCGTAAAAGGGGCTCTGTGGGTGATCCAAACTGGTGAGGGGTCGAATCCGCTCCTGGGGATTGCTGGGTTTATTGGGAGACTTGGATGTACATAAGAAACAGAGGATTACAGGAGAAAGAGAGAGAGAGAGAGAGAGAGAGAGAGGAGGGAGGGTAATAGAAAAACAGAAGTAGAGTATGTGACTTTTGGATGCCATCTGCCATGGTCTCCCACCTTTCATTTCCATATACATCATTCATTGACTGCGTAATATTCCCTTTATGAGTGATTTATGGCCTTGTTTCCTGCCCCAGCACTTTGAGTCACCTGACAGTTACTTGCGTTCTGCTTCCAAGCCTTCAGAGCAACGCTGCAAAACAAAGACCAGCTGCTGCTCCAACTGCTTCAAGAGTTCAACTTCTGAAGCTGACTTATTTCTTTCAAGAAACAACTCAAGACTGTCTCGTACCAGCAGGGGGCAGCGTGTGGTTCCACTTAGTATCCGGGACATGCAAAGACTTAATACTGTTTGCTCTGAACAGCTCTTGAGTAAATATGAAGATGTTATTGACACTAGAAGCAACATAGACACCTTGAGAAAACTGGCTTATTTGCACTCTTTTTTTTCCTCTATGTATTTATTTATTTATCTAGTGCAGCTTTGGATTTTGTATATTCATAAGCAATTTTAAATATGCTTAAAACATGAGACAATGTGGAAGCACTATGAATTGAAAGTAGTTTTCACTTTGTTTATAAAACAATTTAATTTTCACATCAAACCTTCAGGGCATAACCAAATATTATTCCATTACCTTGTAATTATTGCTGTCAAAGTTAATCGGTATAAATGCAATTAAAGCTTTTATTTAATTTGACATCATTACTTTCATTCTGTTCTGAGTGGTTTATAAAAAACTGATCAGAACTAATCAGAGTGCATACAAACATGTCTCCATCAGAGCTCCTATTTAAAGATAAATAATAAAGACACCCATAATGAGAATTTATTTATAAATCAAACATGTATCTTTATTTAATTGTATAGTAATTTAATCAAAGCTCAACAAGTGAAATATCACCTACAAGATACACAATTAAACATACAAGTTCATAAAGTGTTGATCCTTATTATAATTTTTTTATTATAATTTTTTAAAAATAATATTTTACTTAATTTTTTTGTTATTATTGAATGGCTGAATATTGAATATTATTATTGTTGTTTTTTAATACGTTTTAGATATTTTATTTTTAATTATTGACTTAACAATAAAAAAACAATAATTTTAATAATACTTAATAAAAAAAACAACAACAGTTTTATTCGTGTTGTTATTAAATGGTTGAATATCGAATATTATTATTTTTCTTAACGTTGATGTATTGTAGGTCGTTTATAATATTTTTATCTATTTATATTTTTAATTGTTTTAAACAACAACAATAATAACAATAATAGTAGTAGTAATAATAATAAATAATGAATGGCTGAATATTGATTATTATTTTTTATTTCATTATTTAATTATCGTAATTTGCACAACTGAAATCTATTACTGAGTTTTCTTAGAACTAAATGCATTAACATGTTAACCACCAAAAAATATGATGTTAAACACAATTAAATATTTACAAACATAATCTAATGATTATAACAAAAATTCAGTATAAATAAGACAAACCAAGCAACTGACTTGATGTCTTGTCATACTGTTTACAGCTGGTACAAGACAAGATCTCAGATTAACATACAGTAGAAGAGAAAAGTTCTGAAAAGCTAGCTTCAGTGTATGCTCAATAATGACCCATATTGCCTCATATATGGACTCCATCCTGGAATCTCTCACAGTATGTTCTAATGTAACAACGTCATCAGTCTGTGAAAGCTGACCTCATAAGTGACCCCTCTGTCTGTACCGGCGTCCCACGGCACCAGATCCTTCACCAGTCTCTGGACCCAGCCGCAATCCCTGGTGCACAGGTCCTCCCCAGACAATCCCACGTTCCAGTCGGGACTGGGGCCCAGCATAGTCAAGAACGACATGAGATGACGGGCTCGATCCACCGAGAACTCTGCGGAGGGGGCGGAACGCCTGAGAGCAGACAAGGGAAGAGGAGAAGTCATCCGAAAATAAAGTTGTTTCAGAGAAAGGACTGTACACATACATAATGCCACTTACAAGACGTCTGTGTCATGACATGTATTATGCGCTAAGGCATAATTTGTAAGAATCCATGCAGATGGTAATTAATCAAACTAATTGCCCTGATAACAAACCATCACCAAAGCAACTGTTGCCATTTGAGCGGAGCAGGCTGCATGTTTAAAGACGTTCCTTGGATCTATTGATTAACACATATTAAATATTCATCATGAAACCAGCACCTTATGACTCGCACAGCCCACACTGGAGAGCAGAAGAAAGAGGAAGAGAGAGAGAGCCATGCACTCCAGGCAGATGAGGATTAAACTCAAGTTTTGCAAATGTGGGAAACAGTTAATAATTATAGTTAAATCATTTTTTTTATAAAATAAAAATTGGTTATAAATAGCATTGTGTGCAGTCAAGAAGATAAACAAAAGGATCTATACAAGCTACTTTGCTAGCCTAATTTTATGCTAGACAAACATTCTGGATCTAATACGTTTCACAACAAAAAAAATGGCAATTTATTACTCTAATGCTTTAAAAAGAAGTTATAGGATACCATAGAGTGCCCTATTGGCGGAAAGTGCCTCGTATGTTTGACTTATGGTTGGAAATAATTAGCGTCTGCTATTGCCAGTCCCTCTTCATGGGGTAAATTGGTTGTGGTAATTGACAGTCTGATGTTAAAATAGGTCAAGAGAATGTCCTGATGTATTGGAGCTGGAGGGAGGCCATTAACCTCAATCGCAAAAGCACCGTAGGGGATATGCTACTCTCATCAAAAAACGGAAGCCTTCGCTAAACAAAACCACATAAAATATTAACCGCCTCGTTAGTGAGAGGGAAAGAAACATCTACATACCCAGCAGGTGCTAAAGAGCTTTTTATGAAGCAGGTCTTAGTGTTGAAAAATACTCATCCAAGAAGCAAGATCGTAGAGACATCTGGTAACTTTTGTGTTGTTAACTCCCCCCCCCCCCCCCCCCCTTTTTTTTGAGGCTGCATTTATTTGATCAAAAATGAAGTAAACAGTAATATTTTTTAAATATTATTATCATTTAAAATAACCATTTTCTCACACTTTTTGGGGGCTGTTGTCTAAATGTAAAAGCGATAGAAACTTACACATTAAGAGGCTGCCAGGCGGGCCACTGGGCTTTGGTTTTGATAACTGTCATAACATCATCACCCTGAGAGAGAGAGAGAGAGAGAGAGAGAGAGAGAGAGAGAGAGATGGAGAGAAACAAGACAGAAAAAGAGAATGTGAATTTTTATTGCATCCTATATATAGAACATCAAGTGCGCTGAAACAAAACAGCAAGGATTTTGTGTTCTACTTTCTTCAGTTTGTCTTTCCGGCACTACAAATGAAAAGTTTCTATTACATGCTTAATTTTTCTCCCTAAGCCTCTGACACTATTATATTCATGACAAGACTTCACTTCAGGTTGTGTGCTTAAGATTTCTGCTATTGTTTGGTGCATTGATCCATTTGTTTTTTTGTGATACCTGGACCCAAGGGAAAAGACACCAAGCTTCAACAATACTTTATTGAGAACCAAAAGAAACAGCTACAATAAAACCACATTAGTAAGGAACAGGCACAAAGAAAGTAAGAGTGCGTGATTGAGACAAAAGCAACAGACAGAGATCGACAGGCACAGAAAGAGTAAGAAAGGCAATCCCTGTACATATTCATCAGGGGATGCTGGGAGCTTGTGTGGCTGTGATTGCGAGAATAAAAGCTCAAAGATGTGTCTGAGGATCTGTTCCAACATTCACACAGGATCCTGAAGGTTTCCGTTACCGCTGACAGTTTCAGGTTTAGTACTGAAGCATAATGGAGCTTGCGCTATAGCAGTTCTGATAATGCACTGCACACTGAGACAGCGTATAGTTTCATTTTTAAACAGAGGCCTTAAAAATAGAATTTAATTACAGTAAATTTTCCTTTTTGTCCCCAAGTGACCAGTACATTCACAGGCATCTTTTTTTTTTTTTGAGAGAGAGAGAAAGATTCGTTTGTTGCCTTAGGCTATGAGAGATTATCCAGATAATCCACCCTTTTGTTGTATTCTTGCTCTTAGCAGATGATACGAAATAAATATTTTAATATATATATTATATATAAATATATATATAAAAAAAAAATATATATTTTTTTTTAAATGTCAGATTGCAAAAATCTTGCTATTGTTAACGAATATTAAATAAGAAAAATAAACTTAAAAATAAACAAATAAAGTTGAGAAATGCTGCCTTCACAACTAACATGAGTAAATTAGGTTGCGGATAGGCGGAAATCGCGGGGGGGGGGTCGGAGGGGTCCGGACCCCCCCTATCTGAGGGTTGTCCCCCCCCTAAAATATAATTGAAATATGTGTAAATAATATAATGATAAATAGTTAAACTAATTGTGTAAGTAGTAAAACAATACAAATGCAAACTGAGCAACAACAAAAAAAGTTTTAAACATCTCGAGTTCCCCCTGCTTTGCCTCACATTGCTTTGGTCCACAGCGTGCTCCCCTTTTACCTCACCACCACCGTGACCGTCACACAGACAGTCCGGTGCGAGAAAACAACGTGTTTCAGTTGTTGTGGAACTCCATAAATCTAGCTTACTTTATTCACATTAAACATCGGATGACGTGATTATTTTCTCTTTAATATAGATGATGCTGAGTCATTAATAAGTCGTGTCCAAAAAATATTATTGTGTACTTTTGTCACCGATGTTAGCGATTATAACAGGTGTTTTATACAGGCGTTTACCTAGCTTGTTTAATAACGTCTTACACACCAATAGTGTACGCATATACAAGTCTTGTACGTTATATTCATAGACAGTAAAAGAAATGGACACAGCGACCCCGTTGAAACTCAATTGAGACAAGTGAAGCCCATTTTTAGCAATTTTTAGCACTTCCGTTTCTGACGCGCAGACTCAAACTAAGCTTGATGACGTCAGCAACCTGTCTGACAGATGTACATCTTCTAGTAGCTGTGCGTGCAAACTGCCATCGTTAATCTTGCAGAGACGGCGAGCTTGAGCGGGGAGTTCTTTGGCGTGAGTGAGCAGGAGTAAGTATTCTGAATAATTATTTTGTATAGTATTTTAAAATGTAACGCCAGTACGCTATATTAAGTTAATTGCCTGCGAGCTTCTCCTCCTGTCTGTACGGTAATGCGACAAAAACTGTTTCTACGGGGCCATAATGTAACATAGAAGGTAATGGAGCCCTTTATACATTGTCGTGTATCTTTAGAAATAAATAATGGACAAATGGAGTCTTTAAACGCCTCAGATGTAAAGTTATTCGCTGTCAAAGTGACGCCAAAATGAATGGGAGGTCAATGGGATGCTACCGCAAGTGAAGTTCTGCTACAAGATGGCAGCACCCGGCCGACTTCAACTTCCGGTCGGCTTCCTTGCCGCCTGAGGTTATATTAGACTAGTGCGGGTGCGCATTTAGATTTCCCCGAGTTCTCTTTTTAGTCGGTTAAGTGGCGGCTCGTCGGGTGAGGCAGGGGAGGCACAGTTTCCCCAAATTTTGAGGTGAAAATGAGGAAGATTTAATGTTAATAAAATTCACTATTCATTTCGGTTCATGTCTCAGAATCTATATATTTTTGTTTGTAATTTCACAGTTGTAATACCATTACATGAAAGCTCCGCTTTTCTATCGCGAATGTGCCGAATCTGCTGATGTAATTACAACCGCCAAGTGAAAGAGAAGGGGAGGGGGAGGCCAGGGGAACCAATCAGCATCGAGTGTTCACTTTCAGCGCTGAGGAGTGCTGAGAAAAGTAACATCATAGAGGAGGCTAGCCTCCCTTCTGGAGTATCAACCAACCATCATAGAGACATAAATTAGATATTAGTTTGAACCTGTTTTTATACAGTCTATGGTTTGAACGTCTCCCGGAGCGGCTGGGCTGATAATTTACGAAGTATTTATAATGAGTAGCGATATTGAATATATTTTCTTTACGGTTTCTGACTAAAAGCCGCCCAAAGCCATTTTAAAGTGGATAAGCAAATAATAATAATAATAACAATTGGCAGGGATCCCCAGACCAATACAATTAGTTTGCCTCCTCTATTTTAAAATTCACGAGCCGCCACTGGTCGGTTTATTTCATTTAATATAGTTAATCTAATATAACATCATACTAAGAGTGCAGTTGTTCTCCAGATATTAGCATAACAAATGTGATTTAGATTTTTATAAAAATTTAATAAACAAGAAGTTAATACTAAGTGCATTTTAGACACCATATTGCCTGTTTTAGCTCTATTTCACCAACGAAAAAAGTTTAAAACTAAGCTACAGCAGTAACAGCACTAATTGCGTCTTTGAGAAACACACTGAGGAGGTGTTTCCTAACTGAATGAATCCACTTTTTGAACAAATCAGTCATTGACGTAATAAATTATTATTTTTTTGTTTTTTTTCCCCTGTCTTTCACGTGTAAGAGTGTAGGCTATGCCTTCATTTTGCTAGGCATGGCAAATGTTTTTATATATGCATGTTTTAATTATAACTGTGAAGCAACAACATTGCTATTAAATGTGCTATATAAATAAATAAAAGTATAAATTAAGTTCAAATTCCATTGTATTTTGGTGGCTTGATTGTGTAAACAACTTCAAAAACATTGCAACAAAAAAAATTGTTTTGAAGAATGTTTTCATCAATTTAGTCAGCTTTTTCATTGAACCAAAAAGAAACTTTGAGAAGAAGGATAATGGAACGGTCTCCATGCAATAGTAAGGCTTTCCTCTCTGTACACATATCCTTAAGTACAATCCTGCCTGTTTTATTGGTGTCCCCTTCAAAACTTGCTCGTGAGAAATGTTGTGTGTATTGTCCCCTCCAACATTTAGATGAGATTTTCGCCCCTGGGTTGCAGTACTATATTATAAAAAAAAAAGCTAAATAGAAATATTACTAAAAAATAATAAACATTTAAATTACAAAAATGCTAAAACTTGTCAAAAATAGAATTAAATAAAAAAATAAAAAAATACTATAAAAGTAAATAAATAATGCAAGATAAACATTACCTTGTGCAGGATGATTTTTTGTACTTATGGAGAGTGCATGCATTTATATACACACACACATATATATATATATATATATATATATATATATATATATATATATTATGAACACAAGCCTATATCAATAATAAAGAATACAAATGCTTTGAGTACAAATATTTTACTATGTTTTTCCCATGAAATTATCCTTAACTTCCTTTGACAATCTGACATAAGAGCTTTGTGAGGACATTTTTAATGACAGGCCGTTTTGCATCAAAGACAGTTCAGCATATAGATTCAGGTTTGGTCAGGGGTGTCAAAAAGGCACTAGAGAGCCCTGACTCAACCTCAATCCACAGGCAGCAAGTGGCCCATCATTACAAATGCATACAAAAACTCTTCCATCAGATCAATGACAGTGAGACGCCTTAAAAATGTACATGCTGATGGCACATGCTCTTTTGATGCAGAGCAGAGTGAGGAAAGCACACTCACATCAAACAGATGTACAAAGTGAGTTTGTACATTCCTAATGGCCTGCATGAATTGCATTAATGCAAAGACAACCAATATAAAACACCATAAAAATCAATATATACTTGCTTACTCAATGCTTGCTGAGTTGGGGAGTTTAAAAACTTCCATCAGTTTAGGTCAAGTCCACTAAAAGTAAATTCGATGTTACTGCATTCATCCTCAGAAATAGCACACACAGGCCACTCGGGTCAACAAAGACATACTGTTGTGCATTCAACTTCTATATTTATCGACACACTAACTGGTTCAACAATAGACCCACTTTGCAACAGAAATTCAATAACAGCTGCAACCAAACAAAAACAGTAGAAGTAGTAAGACTGTGCTAAGACTCGGTTCTGGTGTTGTTGGCATTTTCGTGAGAAATACACAGCTGCCTTGGAGTAATTAAGCAATTAATCTGCTAATTGGCCAAATTGATGAATATGTTTCGAAGAGGCAGATGGTGCCGCACATGCTTGAGGATATTATTTACGGTCCACCGCTCTGGAAGTTGGGTCCTCACATACGAACCAGAAAGAAATATACTGCCTGAAATGGGCCAAATGGACTTCACTCCTGCTTATTCTGAGGATTTATCAAGTGTACTTAGGTTGACAACACAGGAGCGAAATCTCAAAGTAAATCACCAAACCGCTGAACCAAGAAATAAACCGGTCCAGTGCTCTGAACATGAACATTGATTGTGGTGCAAAATAATAATAATACATCAGTGCCAAACTGTGGGCCAGAAACGAAGTTCTTTTGAAGCTTTCTGACCTCCTTGAGGGTTTTTAAGGAGGGATGTACCCGAGAAGCTTCAAGAAAACAGAAAGACATTTCGTTCATGGATGACTGACGATTTTTTACCTTCGAGAGAGTCTGCAGCTCCCTGAAGGATCCTGTCTCTAGTTCAGCTTTTAACACCTTGAGGCAAGTGCACTTTTGGTTTTTTGGTCGCAAACGTATTCTCAATTCTTTGGGCCACACGCTTGCATTTCACATACAGGTCACACATAGTGGCCTGGTGTTTATTTTGTGGATGCAGATATCCAGTGTATTGTGGTATGAATGCTATTGACAGTATTTATTTACAGTGTGTAAAGTGACAGGTCATCCAAAATGCGGTCGTTTCCTCATCCTCATGCCCTTCAAAACCTCTATGACCTCTTTTGTGAAATAGAAGTAGATATTTTGAAAAACTGTTGTCCATACAGTGAAATTGAATGGTGTCCAAAACAACACTTTGGACAATTTTCGAAATATCTTTTGACTGATTTAGAAGAAAGTCAGTAAAGCAGGTTTGGCACAACAAAAGGGTGAGAGCAAAATTACAGATTTGGGGGTGGGGGTTATTAAATTGAGGCAAGAAAATGGTACAATTTTAAGATTTTGAGCTAATTTGCTTCCATAACCTAATCCATTCTTTTAAGACTAGTTGAAAGAAAATATCCAAAATACACATTTAGGTGTTCATTTTATTATGCTTTTTCTATTTGCGTCTTTAGATTTCAATTACAACACATTTCTTTAAAGGAACAGTCTTTATCTCTAATTCAGTAGCAAAACGAAACTACAGACCAGACTTTCCAGTTTTAATTCTACTGTATTCTGAATATTTATTTTACAAAAGAGTTTGTTCACATCTTGTCTAAATTTGTGATAAAATATGTGATTTATGGAGTGATAAAACACAGATATCCAAAATTACCTCTTTAAATATGCAAATATGCACGGATTTGTATATCTGTCCAGAACAGAAGACTGAGAATTGTATAAAACCAGGTTCTAACTTCTTTTCATATTAATTTTGCTGTAATACTTATACATTTAAACAATTTATACAAATATTTATACAGTCCTCTGTACTTGTATGCGAATTAGTGCAAATGTGCATATGTGTATTTAAAAAACATTTAAAAAACTGGTAATTCAAAACCATTGGCTTAATGTACAGTATAAAGTATGTAAATTGGTGTACAAACTATTTTCACTCAGAAATTGCTAGTAAATATCACAAAACTGCATGCAACACTGAAATAAACATAACACTTTGAAATAAAAAAACAATAGTACTCTCTTGTAAAACATAGTCCAGTAATCTTTGTTTTATTTACAATGTTTAAAAAAATTCAGATAAAAAATATGGTAACTATTCACTGAAATCTTTTACTCTATTCCCCTTTAGTTCTTGCCTTCTATTTCTCAGGACGTTATTCAAGAAGGACAACTGTTGACTTTCACTTGCACTCAATGAATATGCTTTTGGGCCATCCTTGCTGTGCAGCAAATGAGAACTGTGTCACTCCGGGTCCCTGGCTGCTGTTTCTGAAAACGGGTTTTACACTTCACAGACCGTCGCCCCAAACTGACCCCGACCAAATTGCAGGAGGGATGGAGCGAGACAGAAGAGGAGAGGAACAAAGGATGAGAGGTAGAGGAGTGTGACTGCTGAGAAGCCAAAGGGTCTCAGAGGGTTCTTGGAGAAATGCCTTGGGGAAGGTCATATACATCTTTCCATTTCTGCAGGCTTCAAAAGAGACTCACATAAGCACATGGGCTGAGTGACTGGGCATGCAGCTCACATATTACCAATGGCTGCTGCTGGATGACCGTCAATGGAGAAAGATGCTTTTTGCCCCATAATGATGTAGTTATGGCACTTGGGTCAATGATAAATGAGAAAGAAAGATACAGAAAAGCTAAATGTAGTTTAAAACTGAAGTTCTTAGAAATGTGCTCTTTACATTCATGTTAGTTTCACATGCAGTGGAAAACCATTTCAATAAAAGTTTACATTTAATGTATTTAAAAATGTCATGGTGTAACTATATACACAGTACGTGATATTTTATGTTCAGTATTTTTTGGAATTTGACAATAATAAATATAAATGCCAAACTCATTAAGGTTTGCATTGTATTGCCCTCCATTCTCTAATAAGGCTTTTTTTTTTCATTATAGTATCAGGAATCTGTATGAGTTTATGCCCCCTAAAAATATCAAACTTCATTTTAAATTCTGAAATCTAAATCATGTTCATTATGTTAGATGTGTATTCAAGTCTTCACTGTAGTATGATTCCAATTGTTTCACCCTAAAATTTGGACTTTATGCTCCTTAAGATGCATTCATTTCAGAAATGAAAATCATATTCATCATTGAAGATGTGTATTCAAGTTATTTTAAGTATGAATTGCATCATATTATCTTATTGAATTTCATTTTGATATTTTCAGGAGTTATAATTTTCATTCATAAATTATAATCCTGTTCATTATAATCATGTGTATTCAAGTAATTTTATGTTTGAATCTGATTTTTATTCATTTGACTTTATGCCTCCTAAATATCAAATATTGAAATGAAATCAATTAAAATTATATTCATTATGAAAAATGTGTATTCAATCCATTTTAAGCATGAATTGCCCTTTTTATGTATTTTTTTAAAACAAAAATAAGAGTAATATCATTAATCAACCTACCAGCAGGGGACTAACTGAATCATGCTAACCAGCCAAACCTTGACCTCTTCTCTACTACACACACACACACACACACACACACACACACACACAGATAAGTGTAGATAGAGATTGACAAAGAAAAATATTGAGTTTTCTGGAAGTGCCACTCATTTGGCAAACAGCAATTACCAGCCATCCAAAACCCGGCAAGCGTGTCCTGAAGTTCTCCTCTGAATCACTTTTTCCAATCTACACCGCTTCTTTCAGAGTCATTGCTACTTATCACCCAATAACCCAGAATAATCCTTTAACAGTCCTAGTACATTACTGTCCCTTTTGCGTTGCCTTTTAGTTCTGAATCATTGGTAATCTTGACCTTCTCTGGACAATTGTGGCCTGTGCTGTCCATGACCGCGATTCCCGCAGGACGTGTCCATCAGCTGCTAGCTGCGGTGGAAGTAATTGAGTTATGCTCAGAGAGGTGTCAGTCAGAGCTAACAACTCAGATTCACACTTCCAAGGCTTTTGCACATTTTATTTTCACATCATCTAAAATCTGTTTTCAGCCTTAGAGATTTTTGGTAAAGTGTGGGTTTGATAAAAAAACAAATAAACAATGCAAATTATTTGAATAAAATTGTCCAATCACGCTTAAAAGCAAACGCGATCATTTTAAAGTACCCCTATTATGCCATTTCTAACATTGCCTTTCATGCAGTGTGTAATGTAGCTGTATGTGAATGTAAATGATCTGCAAAATTGCAAAGCCAAAAGAGCAAGATAAAGTTATTTTCTCCCAAAACAAAGAATCGACTCCGAACAGCGTAAATGAGTCATTAGTCATTTAAATCCCACTTTCGTGATGGCTACATGTCTTAGGATAACACACTTGCATAATGCACATCTACCGGTATGTTCATCTGTCCAATCAAAGCAGAGTAGGCTCCCACAAAAGGGGGTTTTAAAGAGACTGAATATTAGAATTGCTTCGAAAGAATCATTTGACAGTCACTGGAAAAATAAGTTGATATTAAATGCATATTTTTAGCAAAAATGAAAGCATTGTTTGACTTATTGGACCTTATATGCATGTAAACCTATTGAGACTCCAAGAACTATATTAGGAACCTTAAAAATGGCATAATAAGGGCACTTTAACAAAAAAATATTTTGTAGAAGCATGTGTTCCAGATACTCTGAGCTGCGGAGCTCACACAAGGTTTGAATTTAAGCCTTTTTGTTTAAAAAAAGCTTATTCACACCAAGAAAGATAACTATAAAGATAACAAGCCAATATATTAATCCACATTAAAGGACAATAACGTTCTGTTTATTATAAGAGCGTATTTTAGTTATGTCATCAGATGCTTTAAATATTAAATATTTATCATTAGAGTTATTGCCCACAGTGTGAACTGGCATTAACTCTAGTGGCACAGGTATGTAAAAAGGAAAAAAGAAAGAAAGAAAAGAAAAGAAAAAGGAAAACTCCAATAACATTAGCAACGCAATACAATACAACCTCAAACTAATAGACATCTTCCCTGCTATATGGTCAGCCCTGTAACAGTTTTATTTTAGAAACAAAATACTTTAAGTTGAAGTTTTCTCCGTGTTCATTTATATATATATATATATATATATATACACACACTTATTTTCCTACAGTTTGGCACTGTTAAAATGCATGAATCATTTTTTGCTGTCTTTCTGGCACACATTATTTTTAATTGGCCATGCTCAATAAGAAGTCTCAGTAAATCCCTGTATAGGCTATTGTTCACTAATTCACAATCTTCAGTATGGATCTGCTTAAAGGCGCGTGATTTCACAGTAACGCAAGAAGTCCACCGTTCTTTCAAGTCCATTACACAAAGGCACACTTAATCAGCAACAGATCTGGAATTGTTTAAAAGCAGAGAAAAGTTTAATGAGAATGCTATTCTCTTTAACTTTGCTGGTTAATGACTTATGTGACTTTCAAAATGGAGATAAGGAAAAATCGACAGCACACAAGAAACACTGAAAATAAAGACAGAGTCATGATTACTTGGGCAGTATGCAGTATACAGAAATTTCAAACTATCAAACTACATTGAATACTGTCTAAAAATCCTATATATCTAGTAAATTACAGAACTTTCTGTGTGACAACTAGCCCCGGTCTCCTGCTCAACTGTCTCACGGTTGACAGATCAAACTCACTTTTCAACATTCCATTTTAATGGAGCCATGTATCGCTGATGTGAAGTTCTGAATAAAAACATAACAACAGCGAAAGATAATTTTCATACAGGTGAAGCCACAATTAATAATTCTGACATGAAAGGGATGCCAAGCAACACACCAACGATTCAGATCAAACGAAGGAAAACAAAGCTTGACCGTCCCTTTTTTTTAATCAGGCTCAAGATTGCAACATCAAAAGAGCTCATAATTTCATCCAGGGTTGGGAGGTCTTTGTTGCGGCGTTTACAGTGGGAGAAGGGTTGACGGTGTTTATGCTAATATTGCTAAAGCGCAAGAGGGAACTGCGCTAATAATAACTAACTCTTACTGGATCCCCATCCAGGCTTTAATGTAATCCCGGGAAATGCAAGACAGGAGAAAATGAGATAACATTCAGCCTCTCTCTCGCTCTCTTTTTCTCCCTCATTCTATTTTTCTCACAATGTATAGGGCTGCCTTATGGATTTTGACAATCCGATAGTACTTCTAAAATAAGAAAACAGGACATTTATATAACAAATGTTTTATTATCATTATATATAAATATATATTTTCAAATTCTCATTTTCTCTATAATAACCTTTCAATCGGGCCGAAGGTTTTTTTCGGTCCAAAGTCTCCACATAAAACTCTCAGTCGTTCATTCTGTCACTCTGATGAAGGAGAGGTGAGGCCAACAGCCGGCAGGCATCGGGAAAATGTCACAACTCACTGGCATTCATAATGTCTATCCCACACAGAAACTGCTTTAACTTTTCTATAACTTTTTTAATGTACCGTTTAAGTTTCAAATGAACTCTTATGAAATAGATTCAGCATTCATGCATCATTTTTGTCTTTATAGAAGTTTCTATTTTGTTAAATGGAGATTTAAAACATTATGTGTTTCACCATAGGTTTTTCTGATCTGGGTATTGGTTTATGAGTTATTTAAAGCCCAATTACAAACATTTTCTACAAATAAAAAAGAGAGAATAAATGGAACTTAATAAGATCCTCTACAGTGAATGGGTGCCATCAGAATGAGAGTTCAAATTAGTGATAATCCACAAGAAATCAACACTCATAAAATAATATCTTGTAAAACAAAAAGATGTGTGTTTGTAAAAAACAAATCCATCATTTAGATGTTTTAACTTTAAACTAGTGCTGTCAATTGATGAACTAATCGCACATTTATTTCTGAAATTAATCACAATTAATCTCACCAAACATTAAAGTTTTTAAATATACTTTTGCAATATTGCAATCATTTCACATGAAATATTTAAATTAATGTACAAAATACATGTTATTTTTAATATTTGTTATATTGTATATTTTTATTACTGGAGACAAGTATCACTGATACCAGTATTGATATATTTGTTCTGATGACGAAACAACTTCTCTATATCTCAGATTATGTACATTTTCTGCAAGTTTAAATTTTTTGAGGGCACTATTCCTTTAAAAATGATCAAAGCTAAAACTTTTGCTCTTTGCCATTTGTAAGATTGTATATGACAGAATAAAATCGATCTACCTCTCTTAACTAAACAAATTCTCTCATCTAACAAAGAAAATCTAATTATCTGAGCTATGCTATCCACAATCATTTTATAGTTATATACCTGTGTTGTTTTTATATTTCTCCAAAGCAATTTCAGGAGAAACATCTAAGACCAAGTTAATACTTCAATGTCACATAACTGACATTGTCACACAACTAAATTAAGTCTCCTAAACTTTGAAAGAGCAACCTCAGAGCAAAAAATCATCTTCTGAGTATTCACTGAAAGCTACCAATCTACCAGATAATTTGTGCCAGAAAGTGGTTTCAATGGTTTCAGCCATAAGATCACAGAGATATGACTGTCAACACTTAAATTCTCTCTCACCCCTGCAGGCAAAGAAAAAAAAATAAGAATTAAAGAAGCATTTCATAAAGTTGGCTAAAACATTAGCATAAACCAACAACTACTTCAACCACAGTGTGTCAAAGTTCATCAGATTGCAAGTCACTTTAAAACACTATAGTAGTAAAACTAATGTTCTCTCCATTTGCTTTGGAAGCACTGCTTGTCAAAAAGGGGTTTTGGATGAATTAAAAGATCACAGCATAATTATGTGATATAAAGATAAAGTTTGTCCTTGAAAGTTGACATTATGAAAGCATCTTTTTTACAGAATCTTTCATTACTTTAAAAAGGTTCAAATTATTAATAACTAAATTGATTTATATTAATGATGAATTGATAATGCTACATATATAAGGAACACACACGACACCTGATTAGTAGAATAAACAATAAATACAAATGTATTTCAGATTCCATTTTTATTCAAATGTCAAGAACCGAAAACAATCTTTTCAGGAGCCTTCGACTTAATTATGATAGTCAATGATGTTGGTTTACTCTTGTTGTGGTTGAAAATAATTTCAACAGATGTGTAATTAAACAAAACAGATGCTGATACAGTATGTTTAGGAGCTGAATAAAGCTTTAATTGGCTCTGAAAAGCCATATCCATTATCATCGGTTCTTCCAATTACACCTTATTATTCGAACCTGACATGCCAGCATGCATCACTTGATTTCCAGCCACTGTTCCCACACTCATTAGCTCTTGGACTTAAACTCAATCCAATTAGACAAAAAAATTGGAATGACTACAGATGTTGTCATATAGCTTAGCAACATGAGCCTTGGTTCTCATTTGTGCATTGTAATGACGAATCTAGATGACGAGAATGATCAGTTGCTAATTGGGCAGCTGCCACCTTAAAATCTATAGACTTTTAAAAGTCACCAATTTCTGGCTGGTACATTTATGCACAGGTCACTGTGTTACATAACATAATTGGTCTGTTAGGCTTTGGAGACATATTCCAGGCTTATGTTATCATTTTGTGGGTTGCAGCCACCTAAAAGTGTGTATTTTGACAGGAGGAGGTATTGTATGAAGTGCAACAAGCTTTATTTGATAAATCCATTATGGCCGAAGTGTATCCTTCAATGTCCATTGCTATACCAACACGCTGAAGTAAAACCACCAATAAAGAGGTGGAAGAAAATGAGTTGACTTTTCCCTGCCCTGCGTTCTGTAATTAGTTTCCGACCTCCCGCCAGGGAATAGACCTATTTGGCAGGGAAATAGACCTGCTGACCTCAGCAGGCTTGAAGACTTCCGACAAAGTTCCTGCGAAGGACTTTTGGCACATCTGCAATATGAGCACACGCTGGAGTTCATGTTATCTTGATTTGGACATGAGTGGTGCAGGACCTGGACAAAGTGATGAATAATGACAAATGCACTTCCAATAAACTCTTCAGGAAATGTTTCCACGCCAAAAACCTCATTTGTTTACAAGCTTCCAAAATAAATCTTGTGACTCAGAGAGATAAATTTGATATCCTCTACTGAGCGCCAAAGTGATCATTAAATTTAATGGTTCACTAAAATGTCCATTAGTCTCTTTAAGAACATTGTTCAAAGCTTTAATAATGTGTTATCTTCTTGGAATAATACCAATGTAAAGATGACGTGAACTTTAAAAATCAGGATTGTTTACCCTGGTCCAAATTTATATTTTTGACTTGCAGGAACCTTAAAGAAAAAGAAAAATAAGAAGACTCAAACTCAAAAAAAAGAATGGATCAACTGATTAACATAAATAAAATACACAAAACAAACCAAATGTTATATAAAGTTCGAACATAATATGTATAATAATATATGCATTATATATTATAGTGTGTGCTAGTACAGCATATACTGTATATATGCATGTGTGTATATATGTATATATGCAAGTGTGTATATAAATATATATACACACATACAGAGACTATCTGACTATTTGTTTTTATAAGCATTTATTTTTTCATTTTTGTCTTTTATGTTTGTTATATATATACACACACACACACACACACACACACGTAGCAGTGCTATATGCCTGTTTATGTGCCGATCAGTGCTATCACACTGCTATGAGTGTAATATTGCATTTACACAACTGTTCGATGGCGTGAGTGAGTAAATGCATAAGAAACAACAAGTGAGTGTCTTTAAAAAAGCCTTTTTTGTGCAGAACTACTACCTTCCGCCACGGTTTCAAAAATCAAGCTGACAGTTTAACAGCTGAGACCAAGCCTCTGTTATTAATTCCAAAACATCACTTTAGAACCAGTAATGAAGGACCATTGAGTTGCCTTATTGACAATTTATTGTATTACTGTATTAAAAGCAATGTGTTATGCGGAGTGGAGTATTAATAGAGAGAGGTGGACTGAGCAAGTGGAGCTCACATCTCAGAAAACATCAAAGTAAACTTTTTAAATAAATGTTATCTTTATAAACAAACTGCATATTTAAAGTCTTAAGAACTACTTTCTCGCCTAAAAATAAACTCTTAAAACTACATTCCGTGACACAAAAACAGTATTTATAAAATTATAGTGGATTTAGGCATCCGCCATGACACTTGCCGTGAGAAATACCGCAAACGGAGTGATACAAACGGTGAAACGGCTGGAGTTCTGTTATCACTAGAATATCACACTCCTGGAAAAGTCTCTCAGTCAATTAGATTCAACTTACAGAAAGAACGTATAAATATTTATAAAACTCCCCAATTTTTACAAGGCAACATCAAACCTTTCAAGTGCAATTACTCAGCATTTAAAACTTTCTTTACTTCCTATTTGAATTCATGCAGTATCCACTTGGGAGGCTAGCTAGAAAAATACAGCTTGCATGTCGAACTCAAGCTAAACGCATTAGCAGCACATTCAGACGTGACACTTTGTAGCTCTATGGCATCCAGGCTCTATACAGATGCAAATAACCTTTCCTCTATGTTGTGCACTACCCAAGCCATTTCTCTGTAATTATCTTGTCTTCTGCACATTACACATCCAAACGCTGCTAATAGGAAGTGACACGTGAGGTAACCGAGTCAAGCAATTAAGATGGAGGATTAATGAAAACCTCAGTGAACCCCTTATGCCCCGCAAAAAGTGTCATTCAGAAGTTGAGAACAAAGAAACCCCAACGGTGGGAGATTTTACTTGAAAGCATTAGGTAAACAAAAGAATGACAGAAAACAAAACTAATGGATCAAATTTCAAGGCACAAATTCAGTTGTTTCTTCATTTTGTTGTCTACGAACAACTAAATGACCAAGACTAAAGAACAATGATGAGAAAAATGGCTTTAAAGTTCTTGGACTGAATCTAGATGGCTTTATATACGAGTTCTCTCTGAATCAGAGAATACAAGACCATGTTTTGCTTAATTTTGACAAAATTTGTCTGAATTACATCTTTCCATATAGAAGTACATTCAAGCTACCATTTCAAAAAGTTTTTAAGGATATAAAAGATACTTAATATCATTGTACATGCATGAGATTAGATAAAATATTCAATTTAGTTAGATCATTTATCTGGCATAAAAACATCTGAGTTAGCAAACTAATTTATATAACAGGCGCTAAATAATATACTTTGCTCCAAAACAAAAGATACATTGTAAAAATTAATCAGTGAATCATTTATTCTATTTTGATTTATTCTATTCTATTTATTGTATAATTATTATTATTATTTTTTTTTCTACAAAAAACGTACTCGGTTACTAAACGTAACCTCGGTTCTCTCTAGAAGAGCGAACGAGTACTGCGTCTTAGCTAAGACGCTACGGGAAAAGTCTCTTTTCACGAAATACTGAAGCAAAAAATTATCCTTAATTTTGTATTTTTGTAAAGCGCATTTGCAGCAGTACACAGCCATAGGCGAGACGGCTCGTTCGCTCATTGGCTTGTTCTGCGGCAACTGCACAGCCTATCGAGCGCGGGCTGATGCAACATCAGACCAATAAGGGCGCTTCGCGCCCTTCTTGCCACTTCCCGCCGAAACAGGTGTGGCCCAACCTATAAAAGGAGCTCGAAAAGGCTGACTCACCTGATTTATTTCATCGCCGAAGCGAACCAGAGTGAATCGTGCGCACGGCAGAGAACGCAGTACTCGTTCGCTCTTCTAGAGAGAACCGAGGTTACGTTTAGTAACCGAGTACGTTCTCTTACGAGAGCTCTCTCGTACTGCGTCTTAGCTAAGACGCTACGGGAACCCAATGTAAAACGCCGTGCGCGCAGGGATCACACACCAATAAACCTGAAGCAACGCCCAGGATTTACAGTGCACAGTCACCTGAGGGACTCACAGAGAGTCCAGGACAGAAAAGGGAAAAAGCCCTCCGTCCCATATCTAGCAGCATCCGTAGATGCGGCAATATGACGTCACACAGCCGAGGCAAGGCCTGACCAATGTGGCAATGCGGGTCTTACGCAATACTGCCCATATAACAGTCGGCAGCGCATAGCGCTCGTGAACTCAGAATTCCCCTCAGGGCCCTGATTCGCCTATACCGACAGCAGCCTTGCTTGCAAGGCGGGAACCTCCAGGTTATAGAACCTGATAAATGTAGACGGCGAGGCCCAACCTGCCGCCATACATATATCCTGCAAGGAGATCCCAGTAGACCACGACCACGACGAGGCGATGCCTCTTGTGGAGTGTGCTCTGACGCCCAACGGGCACTGAAGGCCCCTGGAAGCGTAAGCTAACGCTATGGCGTCAACTATCCATCTGGATAGAGTCTGTCTCGAAACACCCATTCCCTTGGAACGCCCACCGAACGAGACAAATAGCTGCTCCGTCTGCCGAAAGGCAGCAGAGCGAGACACATAAGCTCTTAAAACCCTGACAGGGCAAAGAAGACTCGAGTCTCCATCCTCCCCTGACACCGGCAGGGCAGACAGGGCAATAACCTGAGCCCGAAACGGTGTGTTGAGGGATTTCGGCACATAACCGTGCCTAGGTTTGAGTATGACTCTTGAGTCATTGGGCCCAAACTCCAAGCACGACTGGCTCACCGAGAGCACGTGCAAATCACCCACACACTTCACAGAAGCGAGAGCCAACAAGAATACTGTCTTGAACGACAGATGCTGAAGGCTAATCGATTGGATAGGCTTGAAAGGGGGACCTTTCAAGGCCTCCAAAACCGCCACGAGGTCCCACATAGGGACTGACGGAGGTCTGGGAGGATTCAGCCTCCTAGCTCCTCTGAGGAACCGGATGACTAAATCATTCCTTCCTATTGACTGACCGGACGCCGTTTCAGAAAACGCCGCGATGGCAGCCACATAAACTTTGAGCGTGGATGGGGCTCTGCCCTTATCCAACAGCTCCTGAAGGAAGGAGAGGACCTCCGTCACCTCACAACTAAGGGGTGAATAACCTCGAGCTGTGCACCAGCTGGAGAACACCGACCACTTCGAGGCATACAGACGTCGTGTCGACGGAGCTCTAGCCTGAGTGATGGTATTTAGCACTCTCACTGCGAGATCAGCGGGTAACCATTGAGTGCCCATACATAGAGGGACCACAACTCCGGTTGAGGGTGCCAAATCGAGCCCCTGGCCTGCGAGAGGAGGTCTCTCCTCAATGGTACCGGCCACGGGGCGACATCTGCTAACTGCATCAAATCTGGGAACCATGGTTGGTTCTTCCAAAGAGGTGCTACAAGCAGTATTGAACATCTCGTTTCTCTCACCCGTTCTATCACCTCTGGAAGGAGGGAGACGGGAGGGAACGCATAAAGCGGGCAGCACGGCCATCTCCGTGACAGCGCGCTTTCGTTCTTGGAAAAGAACGCGGGGCAGTGAGCGTCTTCGTGGGACGCAAAGAGGTCCACCTCCGCCATGCCAAATCTCTGCCACAACAGCCGGACTGTTTGCGGGTGTAGAGACCATTCGCCCGTAGGAACATTGCCTCTGGACAGCCTGTCTGGACCCAGATTCTGCAGTCCAGGCACATGCACTGCTCTCAGCGAGCACACGTTGCGCTGAGCCCAAATCAGGAGGCGTTCCGTCAGCCTGCACAGGTTTCGGGACCCGAGACCGACCTGGCGATTTATGTAGGACACCACGGACATGTTGTCCGAACGGACTATGACGTGGTGATCCTTGATATGGGGACAAAAGCGCGTCAGCGCGTTCTCCACTGCCAGCATTTCCAGGCAGTTGATATGATGGAGCTTCTCCCATTCTGACCATAGGCCAAAGGACGGTCTGCCTTCGAGCAGCGCTCCCCATCTCGAAGTGGAGGCGTCCGTCGACACCATTTTCACACTCGGGGAAGTCCCCAGGCTTACACCTGATCGGTACCAGCCGTTCGCTGTCCAAGGTGCTAGAGCCGCAACACAGCTCTGATCGACCTTGAAATGCAGCCGGCCAGACGCCCACGCTCTGCGCGGCACCCGAGCCTTCAGCCAGAACTGCAGGGGGCGCATGCGGAGCAGGCCCAGCCGCAGAACCGGAGATGCTGAGGCCATGAAACCCAGCATCTTTTGACAGTGTTTGAGCGACACAGTCGCGCCACAGCGGAAAGAACTCGCTGCACGCTGAATGCCCATCGCGCGCTGTGGTGACAGCCGCGCCGTCATGGAACACGAGTTCAGAACTATACCCAGAAACAGGATCGTCTGACTGGGGTTCAGCGAACTCTTCACCCAATTGACACTGAGGCCGAGCTTCTCGAGGTGATCGAGTAAAACGGCTCTGTGGTCCATGAGCTCCGCTCATGATCGGGCCAGAACCAGCCAGTCGTCCAAATAATTCAGCACTCGTGTGCCTCTGAGTCTAAGAGGAGCGAGCGCTGCATCCATGCACCTCGTAAACGTACGAGGAGCTACGGACAAGCGGAATGGCAGGACTGCAAACTGGTATGCCTGGCCCTCGAAGGCGAATCTCAAATATCGCCTGTGGTTTGACGCTATCTGTATTTGAAAATACGCGTCCTTCAGATCTATTGACATGAACCAGTCCCCTCTGCGAATCTGCGCGAGGAGCTTCCTGGTCGTGAGCATTTTGAAACTGCGTTTCATCAATGCCTGTTCAGCTGTCTTAGATCCAGTATGGGCCGGAGACCCCCGTCTCTCTTGGGCACCAGAAAGTATCTGCTGTACAGCCCCCCCTCGCTTTGAGACACAGGCTCTACAGCCCCTTTGCTCAACAGTTTTGATATTTCGGCCCGAAGTATGTGTACTACTTCTGTTTTGACCGTAGTTTCGACGCGCGCTGAAAAGCACGGTGGGCGTCGAGAAAACTGTAGCGTGTAGCCTCTCTTTATAATGCCTAGCACCCAATTCGAAACCCCTGGAAGCACTGACCATGCATTTGCATGAATGGCTAAGGGCTGGATGCGAAACGCGCTCTGTTGACTGGGCAACGGCGGCGCTCGAGTGTGCTGCGCATCTGAGGCGGGGAGCGCGCTGATCACAGCGGGCAGATCGCTCTTCCTCGACCCCGTTCCGGCGCTTAACCGACTGGAGGGAGGCTGAGCGGGTCCCGTGGGACTCGATATATCTGCGAGTAACCGTGGGCTGCATGTGTGCACTTTTACCACTTTAAACTCACTGCCTGCCTGTGCAGAATGTACGTGCACGGGCCTCGTTTTTACAGAAGCCCCGCGCCGTATGTGACATAGTGTATGTGGGCACTGGGAAGTGGGCACGTTTACTATGCAGCGCGCTCGACCGATCTGTGTCGATCATATGTGCGCTAGCCCTGTGTGCAGGGCTGTGCTTATATGTGGAGATGGGCACTGGGTAGTGGGCATCGTCACTGCATTTATAGCACCATCGGCCGTGGCCGGACGAGCATGCACGGGTTTCGTTTTTACAGAAACCACATGACGCGTGTGACATAGTAATTGTGGGCACTGAGGGGTGGGCACGTTTACTATGCAGTGTGCGCGACCGACTTGAGTCGACATTATGGGCGCAGGCCCTGTGTGCAGGGCTGTGCTTACATGTGGAGATGGGCACTGAGGAGTGGGCATCGTCACTACATTTATAGCACCATCGGCCGTGGCCGGACGAACGTGCACGGGTTTCGTTTTTACAGAAACCACATGACGTGTGTGACATAGTGATTGTGGGCACTGAGGAGTGGGCACGTCTACTATGTAGTGCGCGTGATCGACTTGAGTCGCTTTTATAGGCGCGAGCCCTGTGTGAAGGGCTGTGCTTATATGCGGAGATGGGCACTGAGCAGTGGGCATCGTCACTACATTTATAGCACCATCGGCCGTGGCCGGGACACCAGAAATTACACCTTTTTCGGGAAATATCTGGGTAGCCGTGATAACGGTTTTCGTGTGCAGGCAAGCGGGCAACCGTACAGGCTTGCGCATTGCAAACAACGCTGAAATAGTCACAATCTCTGGAAACTGAAACAGCGGCGCGCTTAGGTGAGAGCCCGGCCGCAGCAGAACTCGTACACCGGCGCTTCGATGAAGCAGCCATCGTGTGTAGTGCCGACGCAGCGTCATGCAGCATGCGTAGATGGCTTTCCCAGGATGGCTTCGGGGCTCCCGGCCTCACCGTAATCCTCTGCCACGGTCCCCGCGGCGCGGGGCGACGGCCAGTAGAGCGAGAACGGGGGTCTCGAGCTGCGTTGCTGAAGCTGTTGTGATAACGGCTTTTGTGTGCAGGCAAGCGGGCAACTGTGCAGGCTTGCGCATTGCAGAAAACGCTGAGACAGTCACAATTCCTGGAACTGAAACAGCGGCGCGCTTGGGTGAGAGCTCGGCCACAGCGGAACTCGTACACCTGCGCTTCGATGAAGCAGCCATCGTTAGTAGCGCCGACGCAGCGTCACACAGGAGGCTTTAGATGGCAACACCGCTTTTGCCGCCGTCCAGCAGAGGGCGGACAAAGGTGCGTCGCTATCGCCTGTTCCACCGGCGGAAGTGAGTGGTAGTTCCTGTTTTTAGCATCATCAGTGTGGAGAATGCTAGTGAGACAGACGAACGAGTTCGTGCTGAATATGGAGCGTTCCAAGCCTTCGCCACCTCTTCGTGAAGCTCAGGAAGAAATGAGGCGGGCTTTGAGAAGTACGCTCATCCGAAAGGGAAATACCATCCAGCCGGGAACGAGAGGGGGGGGGGCGCTGGAGCAAACCACTCGCGGCCGAGACTCATCGCGGCCAACACGATCATTCGCCCCGGCTCCTTCTCGATGTCAGCTCGTCTGCTGGGCTTCTGAGCAGAAGGCGCGAGATCCTCGGAGCTCGCCCAGCCCTCACTGCCCGAAGCTAGCAGAGAGCGCGTGTCCTCTTCCCCCGACGCGGCCCTGAGATCGACTTCCTCGGACGACGCGCCGGCAAACAGCGGGCGCTGCCCACCGGGAAGCGATGCAGGGGGGGCCGGTGAAGCAGGGCGAACCGGCGAGCTCGGTTGAGCTGAAGACGGTTCCGGAATCCGCTGGAAGCGATGCTTTTACGGCGCCTCAGCGCAGCGGAGAATGCAGGCTCAGAGAAAAAGGCCAGGCGAGTCCTCAGAGTCACCATGGCAACAGCTCGCAGTGGGGGCATCCGCCGTCAGCGAGCGAGCGCTGCATGATCTTCACCCAGGCAGGAGACACAGATGACGTACCGGTCTCCCTCGCTGAGTGGGGCTCTGACGAGCCGCAGGAAGGCATCTTAAAAAAGACGCGAGCTCTTTTACGAGTGTGTGTCGCAGGGCGAACACACACACACACATAAAGAACAGCTTGTATATAACAGGATTGAAAGGATATAGGCGCCGGATAGCGCAGCAGGAACGGCAATGGAAGGCGGCGATGCCAGCAGCTTCAGAATGGCTCGTCCTGCTGATGTGCTTTCTCAGACGGCGCTTGCTTCCTCCGTGATCCAGCGATGCGTGAGCTTCGCTGAAGAGATGAAAAATCAGGTGAGTCAGCCTTTTCGAGCTCCTTTTATAGGTTGGGCCACACCTGTTTCGGCGGGAAGTGGCAAGAAGGGCGCGAAGCGCCCTTATTGGTCTGATGTTGCATCAGCCCGCGCTCGATAGGCTGTGCAGTTGCCGCAGAACAAGCCAATGAGCGAACGAGCCGTCTCGCCTATGGCTGTGTACTGCTGCAAATGCGCTTTACAAAAATACAAAATTAAGGATAATTTTTTGCTTCAGTATTTCGTGAAAAGAGACTTTTCCCGTAGCGTCTTAGCTAAGACGCAGTACGAGAGAGCTCTCGTAAGAGAACCAAATGGCCAACCCTAAAACTGAGATCTGGATTTGGACTGAATCTACATGATTTTAACAACAATTTCCACTGAATTTGAGCATAGTTGAACCAACCAGTTTGTTCAAGGAAATATCAGTCTACAAGATGTTATTTTTCCATTAGTACTCTCAAGCTATCAAAAGGTTGTTAAATAAATGTAATTGAATTAGATCACTTAAAAAAAATCTAAATGAACACAAAAGCATTAAAATGAACGTAATTGTGCATTAACACAACCAGCTAAACTATAAAAAGCAAAGTAATTTATATAACAGAAGCAAAAACAAACAAAAAAAACACCAGCATTTAGCTACATTTTGCTTAAAAAAATTTCAAATGAATCAGTGAATCATTTATTTGATCAGTATTAATTTAAATGAACTGTTCAAACAAACCAATTCAGTTATTTGTCAAGCTACTTTTTCTAACAAGAAGCTGTGTACTGTAGCATGTTACTGGCAAAGTTATCTTTATGTATTTTATCACTCCACAGCAATATATAAATCCAAGATAAAGAGCAGGTATGCTAAACAGAGACAAGGCATCATAAAGACGTCAGTTGGGAGACTGTTTATGCCGCGCATGAAGGATAAGAGCGATAAGATATCACATCCTATATGTGCTGCAGTGACGACCAGTTAATCTGCTTTGACGTGAATAAGCCATAACAGTCTCCATCACACTTATAAGGGCAGACAGGATAACGTACATCTACCTCAGGCTAGATTAACCCGGATGGGAATACATTCTCTTGGATTCTGAGGATCTGAAGCTTACAAACAAGAACGTGGAAATTTACTACATGCACAAACCATTTTGTAGAAGAAACGACAGAAGTCACAGGTAAACAGTTTTCAGATTTCATATCCTGAAGCACACCGACTTTTATTTTCTATGAGTGATTTTGTATCTTGTTTTGTAATTAGTTTCTCTTGTATGAGAGCAGTCTGATACCTCCCACTTTAAAAACTCAGCCATGCTTTACATTCAATAAAATGATTAAACAAAAATGAAAAGAAAGGCTATACTGGGAGGAAAAAAAGCAGTGTTTAATCATTTTGTTTTTCAAATGCCATGCCACAGAGCCCCCGAGCGAAAAGTTCAGACATAATTGCTAATTCATATGGCCGGCGTGATATTGATTGCATACGTGTTGGACCAGAGGGCAATTCATTTGGAGTTTTGTCACATCTAACAAACAACAGGTGTGTGGTGTTGGGTTTTGGTGAAGTGTTGTCATTTGGGGGTTGAGGTAAAGGTTATTAAAATAAATGTTTAACACTGGGATGCATTTTTATGAATGGCCCTGAGGGTTGTGTGTTGCATAATCATTGTTTTAATCTCGTTAAGGAAGCAATCCCTCGACGTGTAATGAGCATGCAGATCAGATATCTAATCGTGTGGCTTATCGCTATCTGCTCAGAGGCAATTCTTCATTGTCAGGCCAGCGAATATCCCACAGATTAGCTGCAGGCAAGGTAGTATGATGTCCAAGTTGGCTATCAATATTCATATTCACATCTATATTTGTCCATGCTCATGTTGATTTGAGTATTAAACACTTAAATAGTATTATTTTAAGGTACATTTCGAACAGATAAAAATATGCAATTAAGTTACGATTAATCATGAGTCAACTCATGACGATCATGCAATTAATCGTGGTTAAAAATGTAATCGATTGCCCTAAAATAAATAAAATAACCTAAATACATTTAATTACATTTTATGTCAAGTCTTTTAAGTCTTTGGATAAACATATTTCCTTAAAATATAAAGAATTACCCCCCACACATGATTTTTCTCACATTTTCTGACAATGTCGATGTAAAAAAAATATTCTGAGATTGCAATCAACTAGAATAGACCTAGTACAGCAAGAAAGTTTGTTTGCAATTATGCATCATTAATGTAAATTCATTTGGGAAAAACAACAATCTTTCATTTTCACCTTTCATCTAGCACTGTGACAGAATCAGCGCTTTGTTTGTAATTGCATTACCTTCTCATTCATACATGGGATTCAGCCATTTAACCTTAGCTACTTTCTTTTCTCAAAGTCACTTTGACAAGAAACCGACTGCTAAGAATAAACCCATTCATGTCTGGCTAATGTGCTTCTATACTGCTCCATAGGCTTGAGCGAAAAAAATTTCACAAGAGACAATTATCATAAATTACTATGTAAATACCTTGATTAATCCTGGAGTAAATTAACCAAGAAAGTGACAACCCATTGTTGTTACTCCAGCAGAACTCTGCCAATTGGCCTTTTAGAGTTTCCTCACTGTCACCGTCATCTCCAAATGATTTGTCTCATCTGGATCATTGCTCAAGCACTTATTTCATGAATACGGATAATTTAAAACTTAATCTCTGACACTTAATCTGACACTTAATCTCTGAATATGCACATCAGTCATTTTCATTGGGTTTAAAGGGATAATTCACCCAAATACTAAAATTCTGTCATTTACTCAACCCTGAATCTTGGTACCAAACCATTTCAATTAAATATCATTTCCAAGTCAATCTTATTTTTGTGTTATACAGAAGAATTGAAGCCTTGCAATTTTAGAATGACACTAATGTGAGTAAATGATGACAAAAGTTTCATTTTTAGGTGAATTGTCCCTTTAATTATCAACAAAAAAAGTAATAAATATTCAACTGTTTCAAACTGACAATCCACTGGAAAAGTTAGAAATAACTAATCTGCTTGAATGACACACGGCATAATTAATGAAACCCCACACGCATAAATCAGTCAACGTCTGTTCACAAAGCAGCCTAATGAGTACAGAGCTGAGAGAGGGAGATCTAGGATCCATCAAACCCTGCAGCTCAGGAGAACATACCTGCCAACAGGCCCACCAGTGGATGGTGACAATATCTGTCTGATCCTGACCACAAAGACAACCCCAGGACTACACACAAGCAAACAAGTACACTCCACACAGACATGCCCTGAGCTGCTTCATTAGCACCTGTGCAAACCAGAGAAAAAAGATCCCCCTCCAAAAACTCACAATCCATATTTAGACGTATCAGTGGCGGAAATATACAGCACTCCCCTAGTGAAAAATAAATATACTCAAATATATTTGAAATACATTTATTGTGTGCTAAGTACACTAAAAATACATTTAGATATTTATGTCCTAAATAAAAATACCCTGCAATTGTACTTGTAGTATACTAAACTGGTATAATAATTTTGTACTTAATGCACTTTAATTGTGCGGAAGTAGTGCTGAAGTCAAACTGAAGATATAATGAAGTATATCAGATTGTGCTAAAGTCGAACTATATTGCAAGTATACTTCAGGTACACTTTAAATATCTTGCATTTAAAGACCGATATTATCTCATACAACTCTCATTCATAGTGACATCACAACTAATTTTTATGCTTCTTATGAAGAAATATGCCTTGTGCACAAGAGGTACTCCATATAATGTTTAATTATAATTTCTATATCAGCAAGTCTTGACCGATATGTCATTAAATATGTTATAGATTTGAAATTTACATTGTATAAACTAAATGTACTTTAAATATATAATTTTTTTACTAGGGTATTCACAAGCAGCCCCTTTCTAATCAGCATATTAGAGTGATTTCTAAAGGATCATGTGACAATGAAGACTTATGTAGTAATGATGCTTAAAATTCAGGAATAACATCCCAGATATAAAATATAGTTGATTATATATTAAACAGCTACTTTAAATTGTAATAATATTTTATTTTTCTTGCTGTATTTTGATCAAACAAATGCAGGATTGGTGAGCATAAGAGACTTCTTTGAAAACATTTAAAAATCTTTCCAACCCTAAACTTTTAAACTGAAACTGTTTACCAACATTTTAATATTTTTTCTACATTCTATTCATATTTAGTGATTCCATTAAGCAAAATCAGTTAATGAATCAGTTAATGAAGGACACATTCAAGGTAAAAGTAGTGTTCTTATTAAAAAGAAGTAGCTGGTTGTTATCTACTTCTCAAGACTATAGCTACACTATAAAGTGAGTTTTCCACCAAAGCGTCTGGCATGGCTCAAAAACTGAAGACAGCTCAACTGAAGTGCCATCACTACCTTAAAGACATTTGACACCTCCGGGAAAGTCTGTTTCTTTGACGTGTAGCTTTCATCCATCATGTTTTTCAAGACAGACTGACAAAAGAGCTGCGATGGACCTGCTGAACCAACAGATGTGGCTCAGCACAATCCTTGATTTAAAATGGAATCCTGCAATTGATCAAGACATCTCAGGAAACATTTCAGTTTAGGCAATGGGCTTAATTTGGATGAATCATTTCACATTTTTATTTAGACTGTCACACTTGATTTAGTGTTAATGCACCATTTCATTCTTGAAACTGAAGTGATACTGAATGCTTAAATGTCTCCTCCAGTTATTTAATTTCAGATTTGGACAAGAGTAATCCTTTTTTTCTGTGAGCTAATGTAACTTTTTAACTGGAAAGTGCCTAGTCCCTTCCCTTCCATTATTTTCAGTAAAGAATCCAGTGAAGCAAGTTTCAACACCATCCAAATGAAAGACCTTTACAATCTCCTCTGTCCAAATCTTCCCCTTTCACGGAGATGAAGTCTGTCCTCCACCACCTGTCACTCTCCCCTCATATGTCTTGAAGCTCTACAGTCAATCATCTCTCAGTCTGACAGGACCTCAGTGGGACTGTTATGGGCAAGGATGTGAGTTTCTGCTGGAAGGCAAAAAGTGCTGAAAGCCTGATCTGTAATGGTCAATACAGCATAAACTAACAAGAACAAAAGTTCCCTTTTTTATGCCATTAGTGGAAGCATGTTTTTTTGGGGGGGGACTAATAACAGAAAGTTCATAATGATTTAGTATCATGGTATAATTTCCAAGTACCAAGCAGAAATTGCAAATGAAACTGATGAAATATTTTGAAGTAGGAACGCACTAGTGATGCGCGGATGGCGGTTATATCTGTGGGCACTGCGAATAATACATGGGTCGGGTAATAAAAAATGCATTCAGAATATTTGCAGGTGGGTCGAGGGTGGATAAGATGAATCATTAATGATGCAAATATTAACAAAATTTTCTAAATATGAACGTGTTTTAAATAGGCTACAGAAATGGAATAAACTAGGCCTAAATTAACATTTAAGTTATTTAACAAAACATTATTTAGGCAAGAGCAGTGAGGGATTTTCTATGTCTTTTGTTGTTTGATTAACATTAATGACAGTTGGCACAGCTTTATTAGGGGTCGTTCACATATCGCATCTTTTGCATGCTCAAGTTCGTTATTTCAAATGTAGACATGTGGCAAGTGTGCGCAAATAGACAGCAACGTCGTCATGACGCAAATGTGGTACGGCACACTAATTTTTCCAGTCGTGTCCACACTGCAGTGAGATAAAAACTTTTAAACTTTTCAGAATGCTGCAAGTACACCGAGAACCAACCAATCACCTTCACCATTTCTGTAACAACATTGAAAGCTTAGCCAAGATGGAGGAACAGCTGATCATAGCTGTACAGGGATAGCCATTCTTAAATAAATTTAGTGTAAATTTAGTAGCAGAGCTACTGCGAGAGATTTTCAGTGCTGGAAACCCATTTATCCTTTGCGTCATGGAGAGCGCAGACCATGGTTGCTTAGCAACGGTACACGCAATGGGAGTGCAAGCTACCGAGCGCTTTGGAAAGAAGGAGAAAGTGGCGTGGCTAGTGTTTTGGAAGTGACTGTAAGCACACAGAAAAGCACCTCTGGAGAGCGTGAGTACCGAATGGCTTAAAAAAACGTGAAAATAATAATTTTTTTGTGACTATGCAACAATGACTGATAAGGCAATTGATAATTCTGTCAACTGTACCGAAACGTGAGCTAGAGTTTTGTATCGCAGCATGCAGCAGCTCTAGATGTGCCGATGTGAAGAGAAGGTCAAAGACAGAGGACGTGGTACAGCTCAATCACTCACATGACTGATTTGATCTGATGGTTTGTGTGATTATTTACTCATCTAGCCTACATGCTATATTGAACAAATGTTTTGCAGGAATTTCCCTCATTTTAAAGTCAAAAGCTGTGGGAATGATTAATGCGACATATGTGCAATCCCGCACCGAAATTCAGGACCTGATTTAGGGCTGAAACGATTCCTCGAGTTACTCGAGTAACTCGATTACAAAAAATGATCGAGGCAGAGCCTCTTTTAATTTATTTTAAATCTCACGTCAGGTTCTTTCGCAATGATTCTTTTAATGTGACACAACACGTTTACGTCACCCACAAAGCGGAAGGAGACACAAGCGCTGCGTCTGAAATCGCAAACTGCAAGGAGTCAGTAGTGTTTTGATTTGAGGGCGCGGGCAAACGTAAAGAGAACGTCGTGGGCGAGTGTCCATTGCAAGATAGAGCTGGCATACCACAAATAGGGCCCTATGATTTCCGAATGTACATAGCCTACCACAAAAAAAAAAAAATAAAAATCAAACATTATTTTTTTTAAGGTTTAATCACACAACATTTCTTCCATGTTTTATTTTTAATAGTAAATCCCCTTTGTTTACCAAAAAGTTAAGTTAATTTTCAATAATTAAAAGATAAATTAATGTTTTATGTGTTTAATGTTTAATGTGCATCTCAGAAAATACTTTATTTAAAACCCCAACTGAATGGCACTTAAATGCACTTAATTCATCTGTCAACTTTCTTGTCATTGTTTACAGTACAAGTACAGACAGAAAACAATGGGTAATAATAAAATTTTCATTTTTGATGTATGCATTGCATTCTAAATATTTAAAAAATAAAAATATATTTTTTCTAAAAAAGGAAACTTGGTTGTTCATTTTAAGAGACCTGTGACGGTCACGGACGGACCGCACGTTCAACATGGATGTTAATACGCACAAACACACCGAGACTGTTTGGTGATACAAGAGTTTATTGTAATTATTGACCGTCACAAGACCCAGGCGTCTTATTTTCTCTTGCATAATTAATATTGCACTTTAATTAAGCAAAAACACATTTTATCCGATTACTCAATTAATCGATATTTGGTAGAATACTCGATTACTAAAATATTCGATAGCTACAGCCATAACCTGATTAAGCATAATTATTTTATACAGAGATTTGTGAAATAGATTTCTCTTTTTTTAAACAAAACTTTCTGGGTTTATTTATCTTTCCAAAACTTTCCAGGCACGGAAATGATGCTGTACGAACCCTAAATGTGACAACTGGGGTTTATCTTAATTAAAATATTTTTTAAGACAAAAATAATAAAAATAAATAAGTGCGGGTGGATAATTAATTTGAAGGTGCAGATTCGGGTGATGTTTTAGCTCAAGATCTGTGCATCAGTACAATGCACAATATTAAAATGCTACACAATACAGATTATTATTGTCTTTTTATAATATGCACCAACAAATCATGCAAAGGAACATATTAAGTAAAAAAAAGTTTTTTATAAAAAATTTTTTATTATGACTCTAAAATTAAAAACAATAAAACACATAATATTAGATGAGTTTTACATAATAAATTCCTAATGGTAAAAAGTAACATGACCAAGAAGCTTAGTTTTCTCAAATCTGCTTAAAATGCAGGAATGACGTCAGTGTGTAACAGGTGTGTCGACCTGCCATCAATCACAAAGACAGTCCATTCAAACAAGCATCAGCTCCTCAGACACGCACGCTAGAATCGTAACAGGTTTCTTTTTTTAATCGTTCGCTGTCTTGGCTGGCCTTTTGAGTATGCAGGCTTCTCAGCTGTCAGTCAGGCAGTGTGTGTGAGCTTTGGCCTTGCCAGTTTGTTTTGTGCACTGTCTGACCTCCCTCTGAATGATATGTGTTCTTTCAGGCCTCCCAGAGCGCTAGCACAGAGCCGCGCAAACTAAATTACGGAAGATTACTGTCAGTCGGCCCTTTGCCGCCGAGGTCTCATTTACATAGGGAAAACAAGGCAGGAAAAAAGGGCCATTATTGAAAACGGATTTATGAGGGATCCCTCATGAATTAAAGAAAGTGCATCGCATAATGTGGCTTTATTGTGTTTTGTCCAAGTGCCGGGTTATGAAGACTGTACCGACTTAGAGGGAGTCGAGGGACCTGGACGTACCCTCTGAATCTCAATATGGGAACGCTAGCCATTCTTTTACATTCTTTGGATGCTGGAATGGAGAGTCTAGCTCTTGTTCCTCTGGGGAATGAACATTGTGAAACACCATGTGTGTCCACTGAATCCTGAAATATTGCCAGCCTGTCTTTTATGTACATCTATACGCCACTGCTATGGCTCTCAGCATGCTAATTTCTGCAGGAACAATAGGGTTATACTTTGGTCATTTGCTGCAGCTCTCATTTTTCCCTTTATATTGATTGCAATATAAATATTTGGTGTGCATAAAACATTTAAAATATGAAAGCAATAATATGCATGGCTTTTTAGAGTTGGATTCTTATTTAGTTTATAACATTTAATAAAAATGTCATTAAATTGAATTTAATTAATAAGTAATACATTTAAATGTAACAATTATAACAACAAATGTTATTAAATGTAATTTAATGTTAAATCAAATAATTTCAACAAATATTGTGCAGTAAAAATGGGGGAAATGTGCATGAGCAAAATTATAATATACCTTAAACTGCCACCTCAATATTTGACATGAATCGCTTCTCACTCATTTTGAGCCGAAAGACAAAGTCCAAAATCCTGATACTACAAGACAACCTATACTACTACTGCAACCATTTTAATAACGAATGCCACAGTGCATGCTGGGAACAGGACAAATAGGACTATTTGCAAAGGACTCAAAAATATGCATTAATCAAGCTCACATGCTATACTTTTTGTTTTGACATTAAAAAAGTATGTAGTAACAGAAAATGCATTTCCTGTGTCCCAGAAAGTTGAAAGCTTTAGAATAGTAAACAAACAAACAAACAAACACATTTTTTTAATATTATTTGCTTAGAATATTTGTCTTTTTTTTTGTGTGGTAAGAGCGTGAGCCCAATTTATAAATATCTATTTTCAATTCAGGTAGTCAAAGAGAGGCTGTAGGCTTTGAAGGGTTGTATGGTAGCTAAGATTCCCTTTAAAGTCTCTTGCTTCAGAGGTGGAAAAAAATAAAAGCACATCCTGTAACATGTCAGATGTGAGTGCTTAGTGTTTCCTTTTTTCGCTTGACAGACTTGGGAGACTTGGGGCCGAATGGTTCGCAGCAATTTCCTCTGAAATGCAGAAGTGGGGTTCAGACGAAAGTGAAGGAGGACGTGGTAGGCGGTCCTTCTTCATCTCATTCAAAGAGGTCTGGCTGGCTTCTGATTGAGTGCCCACAAATATAGACATACTCTCTATTAATCTACAGTACCTATGTATGTATCTATCTAGATAGATAAAAATATAGTATTTTTTATAATATTTTAACAGTTGTTAACTGTTTTCACTGTAAACCCCTCTCGAAAAAGAGGGTCTAGAAACCCTCATGCACTATTTTGTACCTTTGTCTTTAGTTCACTTGCCATTTCTATCGCTTCTTATTATAGTTGAAGGTTGGACTTAATTATCACCTGGTAATAAGGAACTGGAATCAGTGTCTCTGGGCCCTATTTTAACGATCTGAAACGCAAGTGTCAAAGCGCAAAGCGCAAGTAACTTTGTGGGCGGCTCTTGCGCCAAGCGCAAATCTAAAATGGGTTGGTCTGAAGTAGCTTCATTATTCATAGGTGTGGTTTGGGCGTTACGTGAAATAAACCAATCAGAGCATCATCTCACATTCCCTTTAAGAGCAGGCGCGCTTGTTCTAAAGCGGATTCCTATTATAACGGCGGATTTGCCAGACGCGCGCCAGGAGCGGTTCACAGCCAAGAAGAGCAACGCTCTCGTCAGGGACGTTGGCGATGGAGAAACCCACCCAAAATAACTTCGGTTAAAAAGGCGTATTATAATTTAGGTAAATGTGTAAGCTAGATGTATGCTTTTATAATAAATTGTCTATCTATCTATCTATCTATCTATCTATCTATCTATCTATCTATCTATCTATCTATCTATCTATCGTAATAATGTATGATTTGCAAAAATGATAACTGCTGCTTCTGTGTAGATGAGAGAATCGTGCGCGTTGTGCACACGCTAGGCCTACATTGATTATGGCCAAGCATGCGCCCTTAAAATAGCATATGAATAACATGCGCAACGCGCCACTGACTTTAAACTATTTTTCCTGGTTAGTGGCGCAATTGTTTTCTAAACCTGCAAAATAGCATGAATGAACGTTTGCGCCGGAACACGCCTCCTTTTCTGCGCTGAACCGCCCAGGGAGCGCAAGTTCATTCCCTAGTTTAGCGACGTGCTTCTGTGGAGGGAAAAGCGCGCTTTGCCCGGGTGCAAAATAGGAATGACACATGCGTCGGTGTACAAAGTCAATTGCGCTGGGTGCAAGATAGGGCCCTCTATCTATATCACACAATCATCTTTCTTTCTCTGTCTTGTTCATTCTTTAATTTACACAGGAAATTAGTAAAGTCAAATTTCATCTATATGTAGCCACCAGGAGCGGTTCAAGGGATAATCTTTTCCTGAGTCGCAGCAAGGTATCACATCACTGTCAAAGGAAGCACAGCTCCATATCCATGTAATACACCCAATCAGCACCGCTCCATTGACCTCTACATCTAGAGTGTGTCACTGTTAATTACATATCCACAGACCTCTCTATAATCACAAAATGCTCCAGAGGTCTCTAAATGGACAATATAAAATAATACAATTGATTTTTCTACATTCTGACAAAACATAGCGTCTCCTCAAACAAAGTTTCATATAGTACAGTATGCACTGGTTCATTCAATTAAAAATGTTTTAATGAGTTATACTGTATGTAGCGCTATGGTGTGATTCGTTATTGTAAGCCAGCTTATTTGTATGTAAATTAAGCAGTTTTTTGTGATTATTTAAAATAAGTTCCTACATGTAAAGGGGAAAAAAATCATAAAAATATTTAAATGATTAAACACTACATGAATCATTAAAATATATAAATGTATTTTATTAAAAACCAAAGTAGAAATAATAATTGCAAGCATCCAAGCAACGAATTTTAGAGGAGATAAAGGGATAGTTCACCTCAAATTAAATTCTGTCATTAATTAATTCTGTCATCACCCTCATGACTTTCCAAACCCACAAGACCTTTGTTCATATTTGGACCACAAATTAAGATATCTTTGATTAAATACGAGAGCTTTCTGACCTTGCATAGACAACAACGCAAATGACATATTCAAGGCCCAGAATGGTAGTAAGGACCTCGAACAAAAATAACGACTTTTTTCAACAATTAATTCTCTTCCGTGTCCATCTTTGCCATCATTTACAAGAGTACCATGTATGTTTGTGGTGCTGCTGACACAGGAGCAGACATTCTGATGTAGAACCTGGATTCACAAGCAGAAGACACTGCTGTCTATGCAGGGTCTCGGATTTCATAAAAAAATCTTAATTTGCGTTTCGAAGATGAATGAAAGTCTCACAGGTTTGGAACGGCATGAGGCTGAGTAATCAATGGCAGAATTTCCATTTTTGGGGGAACTATACCTTTAAGTTGAGTGAATGATTAAATGACTTCCACATAAAAACAGACACTTGATTCATTCTTGAATGAATTGGCTGAATGACTGAATCAACGACTTACTCATAAAGACACTTACTGGAGTAAGAATGCAACATAATGAAACGTATAAACATGCAAATTGTACTTTCGCTGTAGTTGTACTACTTGAACTACAAGCAGCTTAAACTTGTAGCTTGGAAAACAGTAGCTCAGCAGCTCCCCCCACATTGGTAGGTGTTTTCAGGGAGGTTGCTGTTGGGGATGTGCATTGGAGGTTCTCAGGATTAGAAGAGACGCTTTGGAAACACCTGGGGGTGCTTGGGAGTTGCGGCTGCCAACCCTAAGCTGTGACATGGAGCTTTGTATGGAGATCTTAGGCTTTGAGTCCCTCCTATCTCAGCAAAGTCCACCCCAGATGTTTCACATTCCGTCATGATCCCAAGGATTACTGGAACACATGACCTGAGCACCTTTGGACCACGGTGCTTATGCAGGTTGCCACACACACCAAAGTGGAAATGACAGTTGTGTGCACATCAATACAGGGTTCATTTTGTGCTTGCACAGGCAAAGTCCCAACTTAAACCCTCAGAACACTAGGGTTATAACACAAGGGGTGTGTATTAGTCGCCTACTTTATGAAAACAAAGCTTTGACGTCAAACAAGCCTAAAGTCTGGAGGACGTTTTGGAGGAATTCCAAATGAAAGAATGTTTGGACCCATAGCTTTTTATACTGTGAAAACTGGGTCCCTTGAGCTGTGACTTATTCATGTGTTTTGAGAGATTCCCATTAGATACTACAAACCCCAATTCTTCTTCCTGGGTTAGATGCAAAAATAAACATGACAGTTGGAAACAAACTGTAGTCCTACTTCTCCAGTTTATTCTTCTCATGCTCTAAACACACATTAAAGCACTTTACGTTGTTTATAGAAAGCCTTGAAACAATACGCTGGACCGGTTTTTTTTTCTTTTCTTTTTTTACATCAGTAATGCCTGTTGGAAACACTGCCAGAAGAAGCATTAGCTTTGTTTTTCATATGCCGATCTCTCAGTGCAGCATCCAAAGCAGAGCTGACAGGCAACCTGAAACCTGCCAGTCGGATGAAACAAGACAATTGTTCTCGGCTAAAGCACTAAAACATCTTTCTAAACAGTATGACCGTCTGCAGGGCCAGGTCGTGGGACCAGCGAGCAGAAGTTTTGGGATGGTGTGAAAAAATCCGATGGATACCATCCAAAGCCCCACAAGCTCAGCCTGCGGGAATTAGGCTTTAGGAATGTTGTCATCGCAGCTCGAGTCGCAGACAGGCACAAAATTCTTTATTTTCCCTTTGGTGCTTTTTATTCTAAAGCGGTCTTTCGTTGGATCTGGCAAGACATATCCAAGAGAGGAACGAGAAGTTAAATCACACAGATAGGCAAGAATGAGTCTGTCTACTCAAAATATAGTTTCCATGGGGACTGACTTCATCTTTAATTGCTAGTTTGAACAGCGCAATGGTAGAAATTTGTTGTTTTGTTGATGACCTGCACTGCTAATGAGGAACTCTGAGGGTTTCTGTGCTGGAAACTTATCTCAGGCTAACACAATGTGCATACTTTCAAATTCTAAATGGCTGTCATTAACACCTTCAAAAGAATGCAAATCAGCTGCAATTCATTTTGAGTAATTTAGTAAGAAAAAAATATAGTATCTTTATTAGGAATTAGCATCAAATGATTGAATTAAGTTGAGGCTGAAGGGTGTAAATTTTTTCAGTGTTAAAATGCTCTCTCCTATGTCATCTTAATATGCACAGACAACTATATATAAAAAAAAAAAACAGTGGTGCTTCAGTTGTCTGATGATATATACTGATGGTGAAATATATGCTATTGAACATAAAACATAATCAGACATAATGTTAGAAAAAAACTTTATTTCATAGCCGTTTTCAACATTGATAATAATAAGAAATGCCTTTGAGCAGCAAATCGGTATATTAGAATGATTGAAAATTCAGCTTTGGTATTAAAGGAATACATTTAATTAAGTATAAATTATGAAATATTAAAATAGAAAAAAAATATTTTAAATTCCAATAATATTTCACAAGATGAGAGTTTTTACTTTGTTACTGATAGTGACAAAAAATACTAAAATGTATTTGAAATACATTTATTTCATGCTAATTATACTACAAACACATTTACATATTTACTTACTTAAAAAAAATACCCTGCAATTGCACTTTTAGTATACTACTATAGTTTTACTACTAAAGTCTGTTAAACTAAAGCAACACATTTTGTACTTAATGCACTTTAATTGTGCGGAAGTAGTGCTGAAATCCAACTAAATGTATATACTGAAGTATATCTGATTGTGGTGTAACTATTGCAAGTATACTTTAGGTACACTTTAAATATCTTGCATTTAAAGACCAATATTATTTAAAAGACAATACAACTCTCATTAATAGTGACAATACAACTCATTTTAGGCTTAATATTAAGGAATGTGCATTGTGCACAAGTAGTACCCTAAATAAAGTTTAATTATAATTTTTATATCAGTAAGTCTCGAGAAACATTTCAGTAAATATGTTCATAGATTTGAATTATGAAAATATATGACTTTTTTTTTTACATATTACAAATAAAAATCTGTCCAACCCTGAACTTTTGATTGGTACTGAACATATATTAATATACATTAGTTATATCACATTTGCTGACACTAATGGTACAGAAATGACACATTTTTAGCTTTAAATAACATTACATTTCTCATTGACAGTTTCACAACTACAATACAGTATTTTGACAGCAGCGTTATATCACTGGGAAATAGACCAAAAACCAGTTATGACAGTAGACACTTCAAAGCTTCAGCTGACAATTAACACAAGGAAAGAAGCACTTCATGTTTAGTGGGTCAACAAAAACTAAACATCAAATTCATATCAATGCTGCAAAGTTTAATTAGCAGAACAGACTCTAATTAACAGAGACTGCTAAGAGGCACAAGCAAACACCCACCTAAAGATTCTTTGCAGCGTATTTAGCATGTAAATAGAGAGCTTCCATACTGTTTGCACAAATGACTATTTCACAGTTATGTACATCGTAGTGCTTGTAAAGCATTAAGCATCCTGTCCTCTTCGGGGAAAGCTTCATTCCAACGCACAATTCATTCACTTTCCCATTTGCCTCACACTGTGCTTTTGATAGATCTTGGGATAAATATATCATCTCCGAGATGAGATGATAATAAGATTCATAATGACATAACAGCTAAGTCGGGACAACAAATGCTAAGAAACTGCCTCAGAACCTCCTGTTTCCCAACGTCTGAGATCTTCCAAAAGCTTGAAAACAGTCTGACCTTCCTCGAGTCAGTTTTATGACACCTCTGTAATCACCACGTCCACCTCATTAACTAAGTGAAGCATGTTATAATGCTATTCCAAATTTTTTATTCCAAATTGAACGTGTCTGTGGAAATGTGGAGCGTAAGCTCAAGGTCAAAATTCACCGGGGGACTCTGGGAGAAACTAAAATTACATATTTTAATCATCATAAAAAAGACAGGAGAAAAGATGATTTGAATCCAGCCGCCCGCCAATAAAAAAAAAGACTAGAAAAAGATTGCATCTCTGTCCAGCACCAGGAAAGAAAATTACAGACCTTTTGACTTTGTAGTGCTACCTGAGTTCAGTTGTAAAGGTACAGCCATTGAGCAAGCAGTCGTAAACAAGATAATAGTATAATTTATCACTAGAGCTATATTTCTGGCTTAATGCAAAGCTGTTTTGTTTTAGCCTATTATAAGCGTTAGCTCATTATAGGCTTATTTTCCCCTTCATTTTAAGGTCAGGCTTTGAAATTCCAACGAAAAACTGAGGGAAAGTGTGCTGGTCTATACTTAAAAAAAATGCTTGTGAGCTTCTCTGCAATTTGTTGAATATGCATTACTGACTCCTGTCTTATTGTCGCAATTTGGCATTCAGAAGAGACTGCAGCAGTGTGATCTACGACTGAAATATTTATCCACATGGCTCTTTTCTGCTGAGAATGTTCTGCAATTGCTTTCCTGAAAGCAATGTGCCTAATGGTGAAATGATTCCTGCCAAAAATGACAGTAAATGACTGTAATGGTTTTTAGAGAATGCTTTGATGACTGATTTTACAGTAGCACTACAATATTTCTTGCAGCTGCTTCTTCTAGGCGAATAGCAGTGAAAATTGTACGCTAAAAGAAGTCTGAAACACCATTTTATGCTAAAAGCTTTAAAATGATCAGAATTATATTGCAATACAAATGTAAACATGTTCAAGGAATAGTGCACCCAAAAATGAAAATCTATAAAGCTCTTTTCCTTTCTGTGAAAGTGAATGGTAACCAGGGGCTATCAAGTACCACAAATATCATAAAAGTATCATGCAAATTATTACATTGCAAGGCAACTTTTATGAAACATTTATGGGGATTTTTGTCATTTTTACAGCTTTACGGCCTCTTGTCACCATTTATTTTCATTTTATTGAAAATAACAGCATGAATATTGTGCTAAACATATACATTTCTCACTGAAAAAAAAGGTTTAAATTAACATGAGGGTGAGTGAAGTATGACAGAATTAATTTAACTGAATTAACTATCTCTTTAAAGTCAAACAGCATAGTGCACATCAAATCGTTTGAGATTATTGAATGAACCCTAGAAAAACTGAAAAACTAAGTAAAAAAACTGCCATAAAGGGAATCAGTTCAAAGGGCCCCTGTAGACAGATTCACCTTTACTGGGGTTACAAAACGACCGCATCACCTCAAAAGATGAATGATCATGTCAGGTAAAATCAACCAACAGAATCAGAACAGAGATCAAGCATGTGGATAAAGCCCTGAAAGCACAAAAGAGCTGTAAAATAAATGGACAAGATAAAAGAAAACAAAATCAATTTTGGAATGACATACAGTTGACAGCTTCAAAAAAGGAATAATAAAGAGCTGCTCTATTGGCCGGTGGCTTTGTTTACTGCACTTTTTTTTATTGTGTCTATGTGTCTTTGTAATTTTAATATAGATTTTTTTTCATTGTTTAACTTAATTAAACTACTTGTGAAATTTCTGCTTTGTTGGAAGAACTGTGTAGACAGGGATTTTTAATGTACTTGTTTGCAATGCCAAACGAAACAAATGTTGACAGCACGAAAGTGCCTGTAGCACAAATCAATAAATAATTGTGGGCAAATTGGTCAGCTCTGCCCCAAGACAATAAGCAAAAATCAAAGCCCTTCTAGGAATACTATATGTGAAAAATGAAAACTGATGAGACATCTTATGATCTAGTACTCATAGGTGAATTATCTTTCACATTTTGATACTGCATTGATGCAGAAGTATGCTTTATTTAGTAAAACATCATACTGTATACACACATTTTATACACTTGACATAAATTTTATTTAAATACTAATATATTCATACTATATTTTTTTATCAATAATTTAATGTTATATATAGGGATGGGTGATACATTGGTAGAAATTTGTCAACTGGCTTTCATCTCTCTCACGGTTACACACTCACATGATTTTGCTGTGCTATATGATCACGAAAATTAGTTTGCACGTCTTTATGCATTGGGACTGTTTGTGAGCGCTGTCAGAGAGGCGTGCGCACGTGAAGATTTTATTGAACAGAGCATGGTAATATTGAACAGAGTTATTTTTGCTGCTTTATAGGCCTTGAACGGTCAAATACACAAACTTGCATGTGTTAAAATGCCCGTCTTTGCAAGTATTCCCATAAACACAGTCATTTTGGTCTTTAGTGAAAGCAAACAGTATATTGGATCCAGGCAGCTCTTAAAGTGACAGCAGTTTAACATTCCTGCTGTCTGTTATTCATATTAATCAATCATCAAAAGAGAGAAAACCTCACACTGCTCTTGACTAATTCAGTTGTATAACTTTGATTAAATATTATAATAATACTTTTTATTATTATCCAAAATATATTTCTTATATATTTCATTTACACAGTATAGAATATGGAGTGTTTTTATACATTCGACAACCACATATGCACACATATATAATATAGTATATATAAATAAAAATATTTTATGTGTATAAGGCTACATGTGTAGTATATTATATTTAACCTATATAGCTAGGATTACACACCCAACACTTAATTAGAAATTAATTTGCCTAAAAACTAAATGTCTGTCCTATTTGGATGTGGGTGAAGCCGTAAAGATACTATGATCATCAATCTGAGATGTATCAAGATGTGCACTGCAAATCCACCTACAGTGCACTGTGCAAAAGACAAATGGGAGCATGTAGGGTATGAACCTTTCCCAGGTAACCTTTAAAATCCTCATGGAGGCAGCCTGTGTTAATGCTGAATTATACTGCACACACCTTCCTACTAAGCTGCTCAATGACCTTCCGTCTCAGACTGCATGCGATTGTTAACGTGTCTTTCAAGAGACGGAAATTAACATTAAATTACAGCAATGTGAAGATTAGCTGATACTGACTAATGTGTTCAATTAAGATGCTAGGCAGGACCCTCCGTTAACTGATCAACCTTTGACATGTTATTTCCGATGCCATGAGTGCGTGGGGAACTTCAGAAACATAAAATGAGTGCCTTGCAACTTTTGATGGAGTGAAAGCAATAAGTAAGCTAAATGAATTTTATTTGATTTTGTGGGTGCTGACAAAACTTTAAATAAATTATTATAGATAGATAAACTTCAGTGAGGGTATTGCTTCAAGCAAGGGGGATTTTAATTCATCCCAGTGACACAAATCTTTTGATTCCATTCACCAATATGATTCATTCTTTCTGTAAATTATATCATTAGGCTGAGACAAATGCCTTTTCATCTATTGTGAGCCAATGAATCAGTCATTGAATCACTGAGTCATTCACAACTAAAACGAGTCTTGTTACGCCTTATTAAACTTTATGTCTTCAAGTCAGCTAAAAGATGAAGAAATGGCTTCTAAGCACAATAAGCTCTTGCTCAACCAAAGAAAATAAAGCAGATTGATTTGTTTTCCTCCATTTTGTCAACTAGAGCCGACATTTATCAAGCAACCAAAGCAGCCATGCACTTCCAAGGAAGATTTTCAGTGTCAGTGGAAGAGAAAGAGAAAGATTCATTGACTTAAAAAAAGATTTGTTAAAAAATACACACTCGTTTACTTAAAACGATTCATTCAGATTTGTCCCTTTTGGCTAGTTTTAAAATAATCCTAAACAAACGGCGAATTGAAAAAGCATCAGAAAAGTAATGAGCCTAATCCTGGCCAACGAAAAAACATTTAAATTCAATCTCTGTCGGATAAACAGCTGCTAATCCCACTAAAAGCACATCTTGGCTTGAAAGTCGAGCAATTACTTCAACATTAGCTTTCAAGCTGAACTTCATCTGTCTGATCCTGATATCTCATCTTGTCGCACTTAGCCAGAAGGCCTACCTTTTGTCGAATCTCCTCCTCCATTTTGACGGGTGATCCATACTCAGCCACCTGCTTGACTCCTTCACTGGCGAAACCTCCATACTCCCATAACACATAGCTCCTGGAGTGAGATGCGCCAATGAGAGCCGACCAATGATTAGCACGTCCTTTGGGACAGAAACAACAGCGTTGAACAAAGAACAGATCTTTGGAGCTGCAGCTTCATATAAAAGCTAAATCCTGCCAGTTAATTGCACTTCTGAAGTAACTTGTTCTCTAGCGTGTATCTACATACATCTGAGCTTCTACTCTTGACTCTCTTTAAAGAGCCTACCGCATACATCAACGTCTGTTTCCACAGACCCATTAACTAGCAGCAGTGCGCTATGTGACAACATCCACCTGGCTTCTCTTATCTTACAAAGTATCACGGCCCAGGCTGGAGTCTTGCCTGCTTTCCAGACAGTAAATAACAGATTGGATCATTGCTGCCACACACATAGGTAATGAACCAGCTCTCCTGGTGACTGCTATATTAGCAAACCAGCCCTGAGAGCTTAAGCAGCAAGAGAAAGATATTGCTGCCCACCTCTGCCCGAGTTACCACACTTTCTGCAAGACACTTTTTTCACATTTTCAGGTTTGGATTGTAAAATCAGTGTGGCATTAAGAATATCAATAATGTGTTTTCAGTGCTCTTTAAAACTCAATTGTTGTACCTGACTGTTAAAACTACATTTTTGCAACTCGCCTCAACTATGTATATATATATATATTAAAAACAAGAATTTGTAAACTTTGCCACCTTACACTTACAAAGATGCTGGATGATTTCAAACATGTTTATCAAACTGAAAAAGAACATGGAAAATGCATGGAATATAGCAAATGTCTTACATTTCATTTCATTTCATTTCATATACTTACATTTCACACTTACATTTCTGTGTTAAAATAAAATAAAATAATAAAAAGCAGATGTTGTCTGGTGTTCTTCTGAACAAAATCTGATATTTTACTTTATTGTACTTTATTGTTAATTACTAATATTAGTAACTATATATTCAAAATAATTACAAACAGAAGTTACTATATATTCAATCATTTTCTGTCAAATTATTAAAATTAAACCTCATTGAATGTCAACTTTGTAAATCATCATAAATGTATCATACAGTTGTAAAAGGGTTTTATAGGCAGGATACTGCACAACACTAGGAAAATGTACCTCACAATGCGATAAAAATTATTGTGACGAGTGGGGCAGGGCTGAGAGCCGTGGGATCAGGAGCGAGGCCGGTGGAGTGATTGGAGATGAACGACACCTGCTCGACCCACCGGTCTCGAGTCCCATGGAGGAGATGGAAAGATATAAAACTGGAGCGACGACAGTGACGGACGAGAGAGGACCAGGCCTGGGTTTATTTGTGTTTGGTTTTTAATTTGTGCGCGTCAGTCGTCCGTGTTTTGTTTTTATTTTGTAATTAAAGTTTCTGTTTGATTGTCCGCCGGTTCCCGTCTCCTTCTTCCCGATGTTTCATTTGTTACAATTATATTAGAATAATATAATATTTTTCATAATATTTAATCATGTTTATCTGTGTTGATTTATTAATTTTACCATTAATTCATATTTTACTTTTTATTTTAATTTATTTACATTTGTTACTGCGCTATATGTGCTTTTGTCATTTTTATCAGTTTTTTTTTTATCTTTGTTTAGATTTAATTTATATTAATTTTAGATTTAGCTGTAGTAATTTTTAGGCTCAAGTTCTTTATCTAATATTTATACTTTATTTAATCTTTTTTCAATAAATGAAAATTATTTGAAATTGTTTTAGTTTTAATTAACAATAACAATACTGATGTGATTACTGTGCTCTTTTGTCACAAGGCTTTGTTCTTACTTGGGTAGTCTTTGGGATGCACTTTCTCAGACCAGTTTCCATAGAAAGTGACTCTATATTTGGCAGTTCCACAAGCACAGCACTCTTGAATAGGTTTTTCAGTCGTCGCAACTGGATCTGCAATGCACAACGATCAGAAGATTATAGTTATTTATCTTCAATTGCATTGCGTCCATTATTTCCATCAAATGCTGAGAATCTACATTTCTCCTTTTCATCACATAATAATGAATACGTGCATTTAATCTCCTCCTTCCACACACACTCTAGCCTATACAAACATTATACATACACAAATTGATGTGGCATGCATAAACGCAACAATTTACAAGGCATGTATTTTATTAAGCAACATCCAAAGCAGATGACAGGAAAAGAGGTCTGTTCACTGAGCATGCCAGGAAAACAAAAAACAGATTCTGTAGATGTAAAAATTTTATCAGAGGGATGTACATGAGAAACCCAGCTTAAGAATTACCTTTCTCACAGAGTCTTTTGGTAAGTGAGCCCTCATCTTGGAAGAAAATGATTTTTCGCTGCACAACACTGGCCCTGTAATGAAGACATTACAATGTTCATCCAGTTTATTTATCCTTATTTATCCAGCCTTTTATCTGTCTTTGAGATATAGTTCTGAGAAAGTGCACTTTTACATTTACTCTACCACCATTATCGCATTCAAAATTGTATTGTAGTGGGGACAGATGATGCATCTTTTTAACAAAGGCTTCTGTGCATAATGCCGCGTTTGCATAATGCTACTATCTGAGAGCATATTTCAATGACTCCAGTCAGCATCCTGAATGCTTTAAACAGTTCAGCTTTTCAAATGAAGCCGTATAGAGACATCAACTGATGCCAATATGTTTAGCAAGCGTTGGAGAAAAAAAAAATGTATTCAAGAGCACCATCTATGTTTAGGCGGTGGTGGAGGTTTGAATCTCTTTTAAACTTGTTGCTGATGGAGTACCCCAGAGACCTAGCCACACTCAGCTTAGATCGACCCATGTGGAATATCAATGGTAAGTCCTGCAACTGTCCCACTAGAGCTCCATTGCTGTCAGTTAAAGATGTGGCATGGGGTAGGTCTGACCATAGTCTCGTGTAGCCAGATCTTCAGACTGACGGCTGAAGGTCTGGAATTCATGGCAGCTTTCTTTGGCCAAGGCCCGCCCATGAGGCCATTTGACTGTCATGTCAAACAACCAATCACAGTTCGTTTCGTTCATCGGCACGTTACAGGGAGTGGAAATGTCACCACAATAACAGACCGGTGTGTAAAGCTGTCGAATGGATTTTAAGGATTCTGTGCCGCGGACTTTAAATGTTTTACATAGTTTTGAGAATCCAGCATTTAGTTGATCCTGATGAGCGCTCGTCATCACAGTTTTGAACATGACGGCTTTCTTCTTTCATGAGGGGGTTTGGCGGCATGACATCTTTGTTTCCAGGTGGAATAGTAAAGAACGCAACACACGTCTCCCGAAAATCCTGTAGAATTGAAACCCATCCGATGAGGACTTCGACACTCCTGAAGTGTTTCAACTTTTGTGTCCCATATGCATCAGACATTCAGCCAACGGTCCGTGGGTCCGTCCGTCTGAGGCTAAGACTACTCTGACCATAACGCTATGCCCTTTTGAGAATAATCCCACATGTTTTATGTGGGTGGCTTACAAGAGAATCTGGTGCTGGCCTTATCAAAATGTGAAGGTGTCTACAATATGACATATTTTTGGTTCATCTGTGCTTTGCAAATTGCATTTTGAGAAATTGAGTAGCACCCTATTTGACACAGAAAAAAACCTTGAATGCTGTTCATTTTAACAGCCCTTTCACTGCAAACACAATGCAAAAGAAACAAAAATGAATTGCCACCCAAAGCTAAAATAAAGTAAATAAAGTGGGATCAAATAATAAGTATTAATGTATTATTGAATTACTGCAGAGTAGCGCACAGACATTTGACAGAACATGTTTGATTGCAGTTTCTCTTCAAGGAGCTTTCAAAACAAACACTTGAAAACAGAGTGAACCGCTGCCAAACACATTTTTAGCAGCAAAAATAAAGTAAAACTAGTGGAGTCAATTCTACAGGTGTATTTGTACTAATTCATTATTATAAATGATTGAATTATTGCAGGTTTGAATAAAATTCCCTTACATTTAGTAGATGCTTTTATCCAAAGCGACTTACAAATGAGGACAATAGAAGCAATCAACATCAATAAAAGAGCAACAATATGTAAGTGTTAACCTAATACAGTATATGTAGCAACGCAAGTAGATAGAATAGAAAAAAACAACGGGGAATACTAATGCTAGAGGCTCTTTTGTCTTTTTAAATATAACAAGTCGTTAGAACAGAAAACAGAGATTTTTAGATAAGTATATAAATAGATAAGTAGATAAATAGAATTAGAATGGAGAGTGCTAGAATTAGAGGGTCAAATGAAGATGTTTATCCCTATATATTAACATTTGTATGCAATTGTTTCACAAGAATAAAATTGTTGAACCTGACTCTTGTGCAGAATTTTTAGAAGGAACTATAAATATGAATTCATTAACTACAATATAACATGACATTTTTATGGGTGGTTGATTGCCATTTTAACTTTTCTAACATTAGTTAGTTTGTAATGTTGCTGTTTGAGCATAAACAATATCTGCAAAGTTGCAGCGCTGAAAGTACAATGCAAATGGAGATATTGTCTTTTAAAATTCTGGCAGTTTAATGACTACAAAAACGGGTGGTAAGGGACTATATTGAGCTTCTTACGTCCTAAACCCAGATAAACCCTGCCCCCGGGAACACGCAACAAAGTGGGCGAAGCCATGTTGTGCTGCTTTAGAGAAGAGAAAGAGAAAACTAGGGGTGCACATAAAAATCTGTACAAAAAGAATGAATCGCGATTCTGTCTTCTAACGATTCTAATGGATTCACAAGTCATTCTTCTAAAATCATTCTTCTAAAGCAGCGGTTCTCAATCCTGTTCCTCGCGTCGCCCTGCTCTGCATCTCTCTCTCTCTCTCTCTCTCTCTATCATTCAGATCGTCAGATCAGCTCCTACAAACTGTTCCATTTATACACTTATTTTCACATAGCAGGGAGAAGCGTCATAAATGGACGCATGTACAGTTGCTGTGCTTTAATCAGACCGTTTAAACTTTAATTTAAACCGTATATTAATTTCCGTATATAACTTGCACAGGTTCTGCACGATCCTCTTCATTAATATTCTCTGCGTCTTAATCGGGCTCAGATTGATAAGCAATATAAAGGACTTCATTGTTTACAATACAACCGGAGCACATTTGTGGGAAGTTGTGGCCTAATGGTTAGAGAGTCAGACTCATAACCCAAAGGCTGCGAGTTCGAGTCTCGCACCGGCAGGGATTGTAGGTGTGTGTTCACGGTGTGTGTGTGTACACTGCTGTGTGTGTGCACTTAGAATGGGTTAAATGCAGAGCACAAATTCAGAGTATGGGTAACCATACTTGGCCACGTCACTTTCTGAGCTTGAGGGGTGGGATGTTCAGAGGCAGTTTAGCAAATCACAACACACTGAGCCAGCTGACCAATCACAGCCCATCACGTATTTCTGAGGGAGGGGCTTCATAATAACAGGAAATAAATCGAGGCGTTTGTCAGAGAAGGGACAGATCAGTGTGCAATAAAGGTAAATTATGTGAAAAATAATGCATTTTTTTAAAAACTAAGCAATGAACACATTTTAGACTGCACCCCATAAACACAATCAAGCCTAGAAAAAAAACAGTCAACCACCCATTTAAAAAAAAATGATATTCAATAATAAATAATATATTATTTATTAAATTAGCTTTAATTGTTTTTATATAAAATTGTATATTGTATATATAATAATGGATGAGGCAAAAACATAGTACAAAAATAAAACAATGCCAGTATTACAAAATATAACATTATAAAATGTATAAATCACTAATCACTGTCCTACAGTTATATCAACAGGTAAAGTTACAGTGGGAGTACGCTTCTGTCTTGCCTCTCCTGAGCCCACTGAGTTTTAACAGACCCCCTAAAGTGTGAAGTGGGTTTAGTGGGGAATAAAATCAGGTGAGAGGAAGCAATGCCTCCATCGCGATATGATTTGACATGACTGGTTATGTTTTGCTGTGATTTGTTCATGTGATAAATCTCGCCTCTTGTGTTTTTGCGCATTCCGCGTTCGCGAATCAGTCTGAATAAACAATATAATGGCATTAATGGAAAGGTGTTAATTAAAAAATTAAAATTATAATAATAACAACTTGCACACGTGATTAATCAGCTTGTGGAAATATGAATTAAATCTCCGTATCTGTGACCAATATTTACCGAGCTTTAATGACTGATGATCCATCATCAAAATGATCCCGATCCTTGAAATCAGCTTTGGACATCCCTAATAGTTATATGACAGATCACAACTTATGACTGTATTCCAAAGGGTCTATGAACATAAAGTATGTGTATTTGGTGTGAAAGTGACATGACTTGTAGAAAAAGTTTAAAGGTTATACGAAAGGCCCTTAATAGTGGCCAACCAAGTATGACTGCTCAAGACTGCACAAGATCCATTCTTCTTAAAACTTCTTAAAACATATCCTCTGTTGGTATTTGGTCTTGATCGTCTCATCTGAGCACCTGAAAGTCATTTATCTCCAGAGTCCCTAAGCTTGTCAACAAAACCATCACGTTTACCGCATCTTATCTGCCTTCCACAGCTTGATGGCACCAGAGAATCAAAGGAAATAAAATCCAGATCAGAACTTTCTTCCAATCCCTGGTCTGTTTGACATTTCACTAGAAAAGTGCTGGAGGGATTCCAGATGTAATTGCACTTTTATTTGATGTTCATTGGGCACCGTTGCCAGTTGTTTTTCGGAGCCTGAGCACTGGCATTCAGCCTGGTGCTACAAGGTGCAATGTCTCCACGGTTCTGACACGCCAAGACGAAGAGACAGCAGATTCAACATGTTGGCACAGCAGATGCTTCACTGAAAATGTTAATTGGAAAAAAAACAGACATCCCTGCCCTAATAAGATGGATAAATTAAAAGCTACAATAATAATTCCTCAAGTTCGCAGATGCATGGAGACGAGACCTGGGTAGGTGATATGGGTCCTGAGTGAGGTGGAGGAGAAATTGCTCTTCTTTTTAAGAAGACAGAGACAGGACAAAAGAGATGAATAAATAGGTAGGTGATAAAGAACAGGAGAGAATGAGAGATGGACACTAGCTCATAAATATTCACACTGTGAAGGTTTTAGTCAACATCAATTTCATTTTACAACTGTTATACAAGCAAATTTAAATCTGCTTTACTAAGTAAAAAAAGGGGGGAAAAGACAATCAGGGGCTCATTTAAGCAGTTGCATCACTTTTATGTGCATTATCTCTGTGGGGAAAAAAAAGTATTCACAAACCTGTTAAAATCTCATGACAGAACACAGGCTGGCTGAATGACACTTTCATTTAAGATGAACATTGGATTAGCCAACAATTTTCCAAAAACGTAATTGGTTCTTGCATTTCAAACAAGCATGTATGAGTTAAGTTTACAATATTTGAAGCTCCTTAAGGGCACAGGTGGTTGTCTCAAAAAAGGTCCAGTGTCCATTAGCAAAACTGGCAGGATTCTAATGGCATCCTTCCCATTAAAATAAATGGGAATGCTAACAGAGAGCTTTCTCCTGGCATTATAGACCTCACTGGTTCACAACAAGTGTAAACAGGCCAACACAGTGGCATTCAGAGGCTTTCAGAAAGTGAGAGTTGTTGGAAAGCAGGTTTTGAGGGTAGGCACCCATAATGTGGAAAAATGCACATACGCATCGCACCGTGTCCAACTGGAGCAAAAAGAGAGACTTTCAGATGTCTTTAATGCATCAAACACACTTAAAGTTGTTTATAACCTCAAAAGGAGTGGGAGAAAGAGAGATAAAGATAAAAAGACAGCATGAAAACATGAGAGGGTGGAGTGGAGACACTGACAACACAACACCGACAGATAATTCAGATTTTATTTGGTTGAAGACCACTGTAATGTGCTTGTGCGCCTGGAAACTCAAGTGTTAGGATGTTGTTTGGAGGCTCAGAATATTTTAAAGCTTTAAAAGTTTCTTAATCATCTTTGATTCACAGCCTCCAATTGATGATGGGAAGACTCAAGGGCGATTTCAATGGCTCAAGATTAATATACAATAACTGCCCAACATCAATCAATCATAATCACATCATCTATCGATGGTCCTAAATTTATTTCAGCTTCAAAATATGATCGAAAATGAGTACTTTTTCAGTACTTTCCAAGAAGGTGACTGATAAAACACTCACTAAATGAGACGAGTGCTCAGACTCAGTATTGTATTAGACACTAAACTCAGTGTAGAGCCTCAGACTGTACCCCTGTTCTGTTTTCTTTTCTATTTATTCAACAATCTATCAGTTTAGCACCATATACTTTGATATTTTTAGCCTAAATCCATGGATTCCCCATTAAATTATTGCTATCCAAGACCTGAATAATAGTGAAAAGTCATACAATAACTCACTTGAGAGTGACGCAACCACTGCCAGAAGGTGGCGCTGTCCAGAACACCTGTATCCTTGTGCGTCTTCTGGGAATGCTCTCTGTGACGGCTGGGGGGCAGTTAGTCATGAACTGTGTGTCACTTTCATCAATGAGCTGTGGAACAGGAGTAAGATTATTTCATGTTTTTAAAAGAGGTTTCTTATGCTCACCAAGACTGCATTCGTTTGATTAAAAAATACAGTAAAAACAGTAATACTGTACAATATTATTAGAGTGCTGCTAAATATTTCCTGCTGTACCATTTAAAAGACTTGAAATATAGAGCACTGTATTTTATATTTCTATTTTACATTTTAAAATATTATATATATATATATATATATATATATATATATATATATATATATATATATATATACATACATAACATTTTATAGTGACCAGTTTGTATAACTTAATAAAAGACCGTTTCCAACTAAACCATATACTAGTACCGTAAATGAGTTCAGTGATGTAGAATCAAATTTCATTTTGTGGGCCAAGATGACTAACCTCCACATGACAGCCATTTCAACATCTTTCAGCAGAGAGGACAAATATGTGTAACTGATGGTTCAAATGTTAACCCATGAGGCAACATTTGCTACTTTAAAAAAAAAAAAAAAAACTCAGTAATTGAGACAAATGCATCTCTGTAATCCACGTACATGAATAATAGGCTTTTTAAAATGCTGATTAAATGTCTGATTATAATGTTCTTCTTCATCATTTGGTCATCATTAGATTAATTACTGCTTCCATTATAACTAAAAATTTAATTTAAACTTCCATTTTTAATAACATTGTTTAATCACTTGCTTTCCTCAGGCGGTAATATTGCAAAGTTAACAGCGCCAAGCAAATAGCACTGAGCTTTATGGAACAAAAGTGATACAAAAGCCTAATTTAGAAAGAATAGTAGTGTGACCATCTGGTTGAATGGGATTTTGATACAGGTTATTGCACTGAAATACCTCATGCTAATAATTTATAGGGAAAGGGCGGCGGTGGGGGTATATATATATATATATATATATATATATATATATATATAATAGTAAAAAAAGTCCAGATGTACATTACTGCTACTGTTGGTAAAATCACATTGTCCAAGTGATGGAAAATTCCAGTTGGAAATTTTGTTTGCATGTTTCAAAACGAAATCGCTGCCAAATGTCCATCGAAGAGTAAAATCCATGTGCGTGGTGCATTAAGTTCTTCCTCCCTCTTTCTCACTCTCTCTCGTTCTCTCCATTTCCACTTCCCACTCTTTCACACACACATACCGTCGTGCAAACCCAAAGCTGCCTTGTCGCACCCTTGTTCAGACTAAAAACAAAACAGTGAACCAGAAACTTTTGAATTGATTGGGAAACTAGGCTAAACTTTGTAAAGATATTCTTGAGCCATTGGAGTGTTTATTTTAAAAGAGGCCATGGGGGCCAAGCAGCCCGGTGCATTGTTTCCTGGGTAAAAAGGGGCTGTAAGTGGCTGCCTTAAAAATGCTGCGAACCAGCTGGGGTAAATTTGTACAAAACAGAGGAGAGTAGAGGCGTGTTTGTTTTAATTGTGGCTCCTGGCGAGGCTGTGTGGCCCTTCTCCCGAGGGACAGCGAATGCCGTTTTCTGTTTGCTCTCTTAAACTCTCCCTCTTTCAGTTTGACTCTCTCGCACGCACAAAACTCTGTGGCTTGAGTGAATAACTATTTCCTAAAGGAATTGGGGATGTTTCATCTTCTAGGGGTTCCTTGGAGAGATTAAGTGAAACGAATGGGGAGATGTCGCGATGTTTATTTCAGCCATGCTGATTTAGACCGAGAGTTGTTTGTCAATTTGTGCTAGCATAAGAAGTGCAACAGCTTTGTATATGAACTGTCATGATGACTGATGAATATGAATATTTTGAAAGGCACTGTAAACAGACATGGGTAGAAAACAACTCGGAATGAGGTTATGTCTGCAAACTTTTCTGAGTTTTAACATCTTCGATGTATCAAAACGTAATGCAGCAAACATCTAGATAGGTTTTATTTTGCAGATAATGCAGGTCACGGTCAGGGTCATTGATCAAATTACTGAACTGAATTTCTCAAAGATTTAAAGCTTCACACAGCAAATGTGTTAGTAATCATTTTCAATGGGCAAAAATTACATTACACAAGAGCAACCTAATAAATAGGTCAGGCTCCCTGCTAAACTCGGGCTTGTAAAAATAGATTCCCATGTTATAAATTGTGTCATTATACTACAGAGGACACGTTAATGTTTCTCTCAGACATTATATCACACAATATATAGTCTATATAAATAATAAAAAATGAAGAAGGGCTCATGAGATGCTGCTCATTTTTTAAAACCTAATCTATTCCATTTAAAAATACTTTATTTCAAAAAAATAAAAAGGGTTTTGGTAAAATACAGAACTTGAATGAAATATTTTCCATTTCTGGATTTTAATTCAAGTAAAACAAAAAAAAAATGTTTCTCATTAATAAAATGTAAATATCAATTTAAATGATATATTTTGTAATATTTCATGGTAATTTTTTGCAAAAAATACTAAAAAGCAGGTTTGAAAATATCAATTTACAAAATAAATAAAAAAAATTATGAAATCTTAAATAAAACAAATATTAAATTTCTAAAAACACTGCACTTATGTTTTGAACTACATTTAAAAAATAATTTCATTCTCCAACATCTGAAACATAATTTTTCATCATAGCTCCTTAAATGTTTGTCCTTTTGCAGTTGCCTTTATTGTGTTTTTTTTCATCCATTCAATTTAGTCTGTCAAGACGAGAATCCCCAGTTAAAGACCTCAACAGAGGACGTCTGCTAACATACACCAGGCAATCTGAGCGCTGAAAACACAGCAGTAAGGAGTGCTGAGCGCAAACCACAGCTAATGAGATCTGGGGGGAGAGATGCCACGCTAACAGCGTTCCTGCTTCAGTCTGGGAAGCACTGCGGCTTGATGTGGAGCACTAAATGATAGGGGTCCTGTCTTTCAGAAAGGACACAGCTCTGAGATGGTCAGTGCGTTACCAATGAGGAGCAGCATGTCTGAGACTACTTCACACAGCTCTGCTGGCTGGCAAAAGATGGATCTGAAACACTTAACCCTCTGAGGCTGACATCCTCAACAGCTATTTTTATCTAACCGGGTGATTTCCTTTGACCTTTACTTATAATTCCATGACTTTCCTCACTATATGTCAGTGGTTTCTTTTGTTATTGTTGTTTTTTACTTATGACAACCTAACCACCAATAAAAGAGTTGATGCTCCAATTAACCCTGGAATATTATCTCAAAATGCATAATTTTGGGTGAAAACATAAACAAATAAAAATACAATAATTATTTATCTTTCTCTATACACCTATATATATAGTATAGTAATATAAATATTTTATAATTGTTTTTCTCCCAAAAGTCTAAAGAAATCTTCATGATACTCAAAACTGAAAAATACCAAGAAACAAGCATTTGAAAGCCACTTTTTAGAGTCAATATGTTATTATTATTATTTTTTGACAACATAAAATCAAAGTAAAAGTGTTCATACACCAAGCACACACAAATACATACATAGTACATACATAAAAGTGTTGATGCACCACATTAGTACCATCATTTTGGGCAAAAAAAAGGGTATGACCACATTCTTGTTTCTGTTTTATTTATTTTTTTATTCATGCATCAAAGGGTTAATGATCCTTTTTATTCATGCATCCAAGGGTTAATGATCCTTTTTATTCATGCATCAAAGGGTTAATGATCATTTTTCTTCCTAAACCAACCCGCATCTAAATACAAACGTGCAGACGTAACCAGACATTAACTGCAAATCATTTTGCAGAGGCTGCAATTAGACTCATCTTTGACTGCCATAGTTCAAGACAGTTATACGAGGTCACTGCAATCCCTCACCTTGAAAGTGCCGGCGTAATCATCAGGAGTGACGCCCTCCCTTCCTTCCTTCAGAGCAATGAGGGTAAAGCCACGAAAGTAAGATGGGCTGGAGGCATACAAACTCACTGGATAGAAAGACAGAAAGAGAGAGAGAACAAAATTTAGGTCAGAGGTACCAGAAATCAGCTTAACAGCAGGTCAGATCTCAACAGTGTGCCAGGGCAAGTCGCAAACTGCTCTCGCATTTGGCACGTACAATACGTTTGCGTGTAAGCGTGTGGGTTGAGCAAGTGCTTTTCACATGGAGCAGTGAATACATATGCATGTACAAACACGCCGGGCATAACACCCTCATAAAAAGGCATCTGCTTCTTAATGAAAGCCACTTACATGAATCCAAATTGCAGTGAATATCAAGTTATGGAGCATTTTGACATTAAAATGATCCTTAATTATCATGTCAACACTCCAAAATAACTCTGGTTATACTGAAAAATAACAGTTGTTCTAATGTTTTCGAAGAAATTCTTACTCGCGTATGTAGGTCTGGTTAGTAACAGTTTGTAACAGTGCCTTGTAACAGTTTAACTGTTTAGCAATCATGATTCTTCTAAGCTGACAGTCAAAGCTGTGGGAAAACAAAGGATTTAAAGGACAAAAACACATTTCTAACGAATAATTTCATATTATTATGATTGAAAACCCAATTATAAAGGATGTTAAATTGCAGAACTGGTTTCATCTGAATTAGCAGGTTTTATGACATGAAAATATTAATTCTACATAAAAAAACTATAATAGAAGGAATGACCAGATATGGAGGTTGTTACACTTTTATACTATACTACACTTTTATATAAAAAAGGACTATACAAGTACAGAATACATTTACTACACTTGTTAAATTGTTCACTTAGAGTTTCATATGTTTCTATATTTGTTATTCAGTGTTCTCGTTCTGAATAAGAACTATATATTTTGATTTTTGTGAGAAAGGTTGTTACAACCATAAATGTGATTATTATAATAATTCATGCCCAACGGATCCATCCAAGATATTCAATATAACATTTCTATTAGTGTTACAGTATGGCAGTGTAACTACAGCACTCTTTATACTTGACACTAAATTACAATGTTTAATTATAAATTGTACGTTTAACCTACTTTAATATTATGTGAATATTATATAGAAATTTAAGGTAGGCCTATCCAACCAAACAAGCCAAAGCAAAATGTGTTTCTAAACTCCCAGTCTCCTTAATATAAACGTCCTCTTTGGTTAAAGGTTTTAGTGCTACAAAATATAAGTTTTTCTAAATTCTTTCCAACTAATACTCATATTCACCATATAAAACGCTTTTTAGAAGGCTATTTTAGTGTCAGACAACCTGGTTTACCTGTAGAAGATGCACTAAAGATGACGCTTTACGCATCAATGTGTACAAACTCCGCACATGTTATTTTTACCCAGACATGCATTAAAAACCTTTTAAATCGGTCAAACAGCAACGTTGTGTGACCTCTAACCTCTGTAAGTGCTGCCGGGTTGGTAAGTTTCTGGGTCTCCTTCAACTCTGAGGCGAAACTCGCTCTGTCCGTCTCTCCGAGCGGCCCGCGTCTGCGTCTGCGTCCGCAAGATCCGGCAGAAACCCCCCTCGGACCTCGACTGTCTCTCCGCGGTATCTCTTCTGAACGCGTCCGTGTGGATGAAAAGCACATTAAAGAAAACTAACAGCACAACCATTCCGTCTTTATCCATCATTGCCCCTTCTGTGCCTGTCCAAACACAAGTTTGCAGTCTTGTACAAGCAAGAAAACGCAGTCAAAGAACTGGAAAAGACGGTCAAAACAAACGGAAGCATAAATCGACCAAAGTGTCTATTTTGGGTTCCAATCGCGAATAAAAGAGAGCAAAGACGCCGTATCCATTCCCTATTAAGGAGATGTGGAGATTGCGGACCGCTGATAGTCCCGTGCCCGCGGAGCGCGAGACTGATTGAAGGCGAGCGCGGAGACACAAGGCTTAAATGTTGACTTTACTCAAAGGATATTCACACTGAGAAATACCTATTTGGTCTCCTTGATAACCGAGCTCAGACTTAAAGAGAATAGATTCAGACTTTAAACAAAACCTAGACACAGACGCCTGACATTCTTGGTCAGACGCTCTGAGGAGAAAGAGAGATCGCGAATGTTTGAACAGCCGTGAGCTGCAGCAGCAGGAGAAAAGAATCACAGTGGGCTGCGCTCTTAGGAGACATGGAAGATGATTTTGGGAACTCCTCCGTCTGTAATGCTTGTTTGTGCAAGCAAGGGAATGATTTGAGGGCTCATGTTTTAAATATAAGAGGGATTAACTGTAGCTATTTTTATTTCTGGTCCAACAGTCTTTAAAAACATGTATCATTATCACAATGTGTTAATGTATTAAATATCTGTATTCAATCACAACCGTTCTGATTTTCAGTACTACAACATAAACCTAAAGTACAACAGTTCTATAAAAGTAAATATTGTGGGGCAACTTATTTTCCAAAAAATATTCAGACTGAAACCAGGACTGGATCAGCAAATGTTAGTGGAAGGGAGTGATTTCCTCTCCCTGCTAAAAGCGTTCTGTAATCACGATCTGCTCTTGCTCCATTTCGGATTTTGCATTTCAGAATAGCGAGAGAAACCCGCTACGAACGATAATGGACCAAGATTCACTGATTCTTCGACTTACAAAAGTCATTGAACTCATTTTGAAATTATGAACATAAATGTTTCATTTCTCAGTTAATGTAAATAGGAGTCTAGGACGGTCAGGTTAAATCGTGTGAATATTTTGGTGCCACAATACTTAATATTGTAGCATTATTTGCATAAATAATTCAACAGGAAACATACATTAGTGTTGAATGGGAAATACATGCTGTAATGGTAGTCCAAGCTTGAAATTACTGATGTAGATTTGTATGGGGAAAAAGTCAGAATTCAGACTTTCTTCCTTACAATTTTTCCTCAATTGTAAGTTTATATCTTGAAATTAAGAGAAAAGCAATCCCAATAATGACAAAATATCCCAATAACCTTTATTTATTTATTTTAATACATTATATTAGTAAATTGGTACAACTTGTAAAACTGCATTTTATTATCATAGCCTTTGAGTTTGCATCAGTTTGTTCTCAGCATTTCATTTTAATTTCAAGGCAGCCTTTTCTCTTTTTAAATCACTTGGTGGCCCCCTTAAACATTTGCTGAGGCCCCCTTGACTGGTTAAGAATCATTAATCTACAAGAATAACTTTTGAACACCTGCAATACTCTGCAGATCTGTCTGATCAGAGGAAATTCAGAGAACCACACCAGCAGATGTCATTAACACATCCTGACTGACTGCACTAATGCCCACTGGAAATATGCCATAGTAATGGAAATTATTTCCTATTGCCTGTTTACAAATGCGGTTATTTAGACCTGTACAAAAGAGTCAGCTTAAAATACACACCCCTTACATCAATTTTTGATATCCTAATGTCAGATGGCTTATTAAAAAGCCTTCATTCACCTGGATTATTTTTCTATGATAAAAAGGTTTGGATCAAGGGTTTTTTTTTTTAATGTAATTTTTCCACACCAAGGACCAAATATCTCTCACTGAACTTCTGAGAATATGTTTCTTCTATAACTATTTTTTGGTTTGTTGGCAAGCCATCTGTAGACATATTCAAGACAAAACAGCATGCTTCACCAAAAGGGAAAACCAAAGTAGAAAAGTCATTTTCTAACAATATAAAGGCCAAACTTAGCCATTAATGTCTATGACCTTCCAGGCTGACTTGTTAGTTTGGCACCTCACACATTAACTAACCTGTGTGTGATCTTGTCACCCAATCTATCGATCTGCCTGGGGTTGTGACAACTCAAGGTGCTGTGAAATATGGCAGAAGGTTTGTTTGGCTGTATTGCCCCAGTAAGCTTGGGGCTTGTGTGAGAGAAACACACCAGCAGCATCTGAGCTTGTTAATGCTTCAGTTCATCTTTGGCACAAGCTGCACAACTCTGGAGAGAGAGATGAGAAAAGAAAGTTTAGACGAGGTAGACAGAGGGGGAATGTCAAGAGGACTGACTTTTTATTCCAGGAAGTTTCTGTTTCGTTCAGCTTTTTTTTTTCACTCATAGAATTCAGTGACATGAAGTTCAGAAGTATATATTTAAGAGTCAGTTAAATACAGAGGAAGAATTGAAACCAGATAAATCATAGACTTTGTTTGCGGTCTGACTGATTGCTGGCAAGACTATTTAAATATGCTAGTCATCTTAAAGGAACACAGTAGTTTGCTCAAAAAATGAGTTATTGCATTATTTAATCATCCTCATGTCAATCTAAACCGGTGTTAGCAATTTTTGTAAAAAAGAAACGTATAGATATATGTCTATCTAGTATAGCTTAAAAACAGCATTACAAGTTCATAAAATTAGTTAATATAACTTGCACTATTTAAAGCCAACTCAAGTTATATTGTAGCTTTGCATAATGAAACATGGTATGTACTTTGTTTTTTATTTGTATAAAAAAATAAAAACTATATACACATATACGTATGGAAAATAGCAGTGTAAGGAGTCTTCAAAAATATCTAATTTTGTGTTCCCCAGACAAAAAAAAAAACAGCATACTGGTTTAGAAAGTAAATATTTGGGTTTACTGTCCCTTTAAGTAACTATTGCAGAATGAAACTGCTTTGCGTCCAGATGTCATTTTGGTAACACTGACTTGAGTCTAACCTATCGGTGATTAAGCCATATGGCAATTTAATGTCTCACGGAGACAGCTTTTACTACTTAAGGAAATGGTTGAGGTTGCCAGGAAGCTCTCTTTTAAATGCTGAAAAAGTTCCATGACAGTCCTGATCTCCAACAAGGTCCTTGAGTATGTTGGCATACATCACATGAGGTTTCCGTTTATCCTGAAACCTCACAGTGAATTTTAAAGCTGCAACACTAATAGAAAATTAGTTTTGGACGCATATGGAACACTGAAATGCTGTTTAAAAGCTCAGGTGTGAAACACCTCTCATGTATATGTTAATCACATGCTGCGTCAGCAGACTTTGAGACAGCAGAGGCCTGGAGTGAACCTGCTGAGCTAAAAGCCACTCGGCGCTTTTCAAAAGTGTTTTAGTCAGTTCTCAGCATTATGAATAACACATCATAAGGCTGTGGTGCTTGTTGATCCCAAATGATGCAGACCCAGGAGAAGTCTTTGACTGACATCTGTCTGAAAAGTCAGAAAAATGCTTGTGATTTCATATTTTGTTGCTTATTTATGTTTTGAGTAAAAGTTTCTTGCAGTTTGTAGTCTTATAATACATTAAGAAGTGTCTCAGAGTAAAAAAAACTGAAACGAAGGGTAAAACCACAATTACGATATAATCAAAAATATAAGAAATTGAACTACAGTTGTGAGAAATAAGTTACTGTTGAGAGAAATAGTCACAATTGTGCGATAAAAAGTCACATTATGAAATACGGTCACAAATATGAGAAATAAAGTCATAATTGCAAAAAAGCAGCAAATTTTCCCTGAGAAACTTTTGCAAACGTAAACTTTATTGGGAACACCAGGTTTTGCGAGAGAACACAAAAACATTGAAAATCTAAATTTTCTCCTTCCATCTCACTTTTTTTAAACAATTATCATGTCCCGCAAGATACTGTAGTAACAAATTAGAAATTAGCATTTTTGAAAGTTGCAAATGTGAGAAATAGAAGTAAATTTAAGTTAAAAAATTATTGTAAGAAAAAGTCACAAATGTGAGATATAAAGCTGCAACCGCGAGAAATAAATCACAAATGTGAAATATAGTCGCAACTGGGAGAAACAGTTACAAAAGTGAGATAGAAAGTTGCAATTAGATACAGTTAAGTTGCAATAAGATGTAAAAAAAATTCAATTGTAAGAAATAGTTGCAATAGCTGGATATGTGTTGTGAGAAAGTTGCAAATGCAAGATAAAGTTGCATTATTATGAAAGTTGCAATTGTGAATATAAGAGATAAGAGATTTTTTTTTAACTCAAATAATAAAGTTAAAATAATAGTTTTAACACTAAAGCAGAAACATACTTCAGTTTTCCATTACAAGACATAAATCAAAACAGATTTAACCAGCTGACATTGTCTTTAATGACACTACTCAAGGTTACTCTGCAAGAGAGGTACATAGGCAGACTTTTATTGGCTTTAATATCAGAAGTTCTGGCTGCCTGTACTAGATGAGCACAGGGGTAGTAATGTCCACATAGAGCATTGTGCTTGGCCCCCAAAGTGGTAAGGACCATTATGCAGGCAAGCGCAGTGGCCTGTTGTCCTGCAGTGATAAATGTTCAAATCGCTGGTGGCTAATGTACTGTGCTGGGGACTTTTTCTCTTAGTAGTATTCTAATTGATTGAGAGGCAAAGAAAGTCCATATGCCCATTTCCCCCTGGAACACCCTCCATCCTCGAACCTTCCCTTGATAATTAGTAGACGTACTCTAGCTATGAAGAACAACCATGAGGTCTGCGTTTTCTCTTACCTCAGTTGGCATATCGCATAGGGGATGGTTTTAGACTTTCACTGTAGCTGATTTACAAGGTGTTTTGTACTTTCTGGCTTGAAATTTAAAGCCTGCCTTTATTCCTTTAATAAAGCCTTCATCTGGGAAATGGCGCAGACATCTGGAACAACTGGAACACATTTAAACACAGATTACTGGAGCAGTTTTCTGAATCTGGAGACAAGATTTCAGTTGATTGAAATGAACAGAAGAGTCTCGGCTTGTATTGTAATCATATTGACTTATTCTCCTTGACCTTTCAAAATCTTTCCAAAGGGAAACAATGAAACTGCTTGTTCCTAAACATTTCTAAACATTTCCTTTTGTCAGGAATCCAAATAATAGCAAAGTGTAATATCACGTAAAAGTTTTGTCAAAGTTTATGGCAAAAGCACATTGTACTAGGTGACATGAGGCTTGCATGCAGCTGCTCGGTCATGGAAAGCCATTCCATGAAGCTCCTGCTGTACAGTCTGTCTGTCTATCGTATACTTGTGTGCTTTTTGCATGAACACTTTTACTTTGATTTTATGTTGTCAAAAAAAAATAAAAAATACACATACTGACTCTAAAATGTGGCTTTCAAATGCATGCTTCTTGATATTTTTCTATCTATGATACTGATTGCCCATTGTTTTTCAGAGAAAAAATGTGAACTATCAATTTTTTTTTTCTTTTTAAAGCAGAAAAAAGAAAAGCAAAGCCATTCACTTTTGTGGTTCAGAATGTTTGTACAAAAGTTGGTTGGAAACTTTGCTGCTGATATATTCTGATATATATAACATGATATTCAAAGATTTTGTTAACTGTGAATCATGGATATATTAGAATTGCTTTCTGGAAAAGGTTAGTGCAATTTATGTCACAGATGGTGGCAGTTTCCCTGACAAACAACGTTAGACTTGAGTCCCCCCCCAAAAAACAGAACCATTATTTCCACTTCCAGTGCGTCATATGGCCTTGTAAAACTGCAGTACAAGCATGCAACCATGCATGGCATAAATGTGCAGTGACAGACAGGGTCAATGTCTGCTGTTTCTCATCTAAATCATCGTTTCAGACTGTCAACAACATGTACTGAGGTCAAAGCATGACAAAATGAATGTGCTTTGACAATGATAAATCATTCATCCAATGTAGAAAGAGAGTTATTATTTTACTTTGCACTTGATGAACGTGCTTTCTTCTGATTTATCGTAAATGGATGGAGCATTCTCATAATTGTCTTTAAAATAAATTTCTAATCAAAGTTGGTTTGAAAAGTCATTTCGGTACACTGTCTGCACTCATGAAAACGTCATGAGAAATTAATGTCGTTTTTTAAGCTATAAACAGCTTTAAACTACAAGTTTCTATTCAGTTAAACAGTTTTGAAGTATTCACAACCCAGGCCAAAAATATTTCAAGGGGTAGTTAAGTTAATAAATGATTAAAAAATAAAACTTGTCTTTATTTCCTCAACCTCATTTTGCTTCAGATCTCTATGACTTGCAATCTTCCATGAAACACAATGTAAATCTGTGAGTGTCAAGTTCTTAAAAGACAAAAAAAAGCACCAAAAGTGTTTGTATGATCCATTTTTTTATATTCCAAGCCAAATAATGGCTCTGTTTGAGAAACAGATTGAAATTGAACTATTATTCAAAGCGAAACTTCCCCTCCAGTGAGCCGTCAACTGCTGCAACTGGATCTTTGATTCAGTGAGATCATAAATGAATCATTTGTGAATGAATCATTCAGACAAGTTTTATCAACTGACTTTAAAGATTCATTTAAAAGCTCAGACTGAAAAGAAAGATTCATAAATCAGACATCATGAACCCAGTAAATAATGAATCAAATTTCAAGTTTTCCTCACTGAAAGCTATCGGATGGAATATAGTGCATTTTTATGGTGATTCATTTACTTTTATTACAGGCAAGCGATATTCCGGCAAGGATATTCCACGGAAGAAAGAAAGTCAAACAGCTTTGGAACAACATAAGAGCAAACTATTCTTTTAATATGGAACAACAAAAGGGTGCGAGGAAACTACCGTAACAAACCAGTAAAAAGTTTAGTACCGCATTTCCCTGCCAAAGTTGTTTTTTGTTATTTGCGAGAGTGCTTTTTATGGCGCTGCTAAAACATCTTTAAAAAGCTGCAAGCAATTTGAAGGCCCCATAAATCCAGTTTAATTGTTTTAAAATGGCCTGTAAATCCAAGCCTGTTTTGTTGATTTCTGATGTACAGAGCCACTCGACTCCAAATGATGTCATGGCTACAGCACAAGATTCTGCCTTCCTGTTTTAATTGGAGCTTAATGTACTCATTCTATCATTGAGGAAACTGCTTCAAACTGCTTCCTTTTGATGCACCATGTGTCAGAATAATGAGTTCTGGATGTAATTTAAATGTTGTTTTAGGGTTTTGAAAAGCTAATAAATATTGTGGCTTCCAGAAAGCTGATTTTAAGAAGGGATGATGAAGGAGCTATCTAGCATAAAAAAGGGTTTTGAGACTCAAAAGCAATGATAAAAGATACAGCATATGACATAAGGGAAGAATGGGATGCGTGCAGGCTCTTTCCAAACCCCAATCCACTGTCAGAATACTAGATGAAACAATGCATCTTGAAATAATGTGGTTATGTGTGAGACCACCTGTAATCTGAAATCCCAATGGCGCTTTGTGCGTATTCTAATCTGCACATTTTGTGCTCTGAATTCGCCCGACAGCACTGGCCTTGTCCAAACCACTGTAATTACCTCTCTTTTCTGAAAAGGCCATTTCCTTCTGCTAAAACAGCCATTTGTATGTAACTTAAAAAAAAAAAACAAGGTCAGCAGACACTGCTTTTAGTATTGTGTTCAGAAAGATTTAATTTTCTGAATTAAACTAGACGTGCTGCCCCCATTCGCTTTGGTTTGTGTTTGTGACTCCAAGCAGCAAAATACAATAAAAGTCCATTATGACTGGAACAGCAAATCATATCTCTTGAATATAAATGTGCTGTTGAGAGGAAATATGACTCAAATAAGGTTTTATTAATTCTAACTATGAGTATGTGCAGATAGGGATAGAACAGAAAAACTTGCTCTTGCTTTTTGCACTTTTACCAGATACATCAAGAGTGGTTAGGTTTAGTATTAGCCTAGTAATAATACAGACTGAAGAGCTTAATAAATTAAATAATAATTGAAAAATACATTTTCCAAATTGTTCTATTCAATCAGCAAGAACTGAGAATTCCAATTTCTGATTTGATTCCGATATTTTTTATGTCTTTTTAGAATGACCATTTTGCTTACCTATGGAAAAATTCTCTCTTCAAATACTTGTCTTTTTGAATAACAAGTATATAAGAGTATATAAATGTCTTTTGTTGAATCGTGCTACAATGGGTTACCTGCATGGATCTGATTCACTAAAACAACTGACTCAAAGGAGTCTTTTGTTAAAGAATCAGAGTACACTGATTGTCTGTGTGTTTTTGATTCAGTAAAAAGAACTGGCTCATAAGAGTAATTTTTCTCAGGAGTTGGGCTACACTGATTGGCTGCATGTATTTGATTCACACACACACAAAAAAAGACTTAATTTGTTAGTGAAACAGACTACACTGGATGAGCTGCATGCATTTAATTCACTACAAAGAGCCAACTCAAATAGTCATTTATCATTTTTTAATCAGCAGAATTAGTTTTTGAAAAGATGCTTCCATGCATCCTCTGAAAATAAGAGTAAAAAAAACCCATATTGCAACATCTTGAATGGTTAAAAATAAATAATAAAGCTTTCAAAATAAAGCTTTCAAAAACAGCTTTTCAACTCCTATTTACGCAGTATTTCATCCAAAGCCTTTTCCCCTCATAGTTCACTCTAGAGGACTTGAGGCTCAGCAGAACACAGTCAAAGGATGACACTTAACTTAAAAGTGTGGCTTGGGTGCAACTGCAACCGACAAGAGAAAAGGAAATTAATGAGCACTCAGAGGCTTGTGAAGTACACTTTGATGCGGCCTTGGTGCAGGACACACTCGTAACATGCAACAAGGGCCAAAGCTTAAGTGTTTATTCCATCAGACATCAGAGTGAACACCACAAAAGAGACATAGAGGACAAGCCGGACAGGGTTGCCAGATCTTTTCTCTTTTTCACTTTTTTTAAAAAAAAAAGCAAAAATATTCTATGTACTAAAAATTGTTACTTGACATAAAATTTTGAAATGAAAACTAACAAAACTACAGTGTTACTTAAATAACACTAACATATTTGTATGTTTACCAAACACATATATAATAGATGCTTACCTACACATTGCACTGCATGTGGCGTATACTGTCAGATAGAGTCAGTTTGCAAGTATTTTGGCTCATGCATCATTTTTCTAAATGGTCTGCCATCTAATGGCAGTTCAGGGTGAGATGGGAAGATTCTTCAGAGAAATGAAGCCTCAAGGCAGTAATGCAAGCAACGTACGGTACTTACAAATGGCACAAATTGTATTGAGCAGATAAGTGCAAGGAAAATCCACTGACAACAGACAAGTACATCCATTATATATATATATATATATATATATATATATATATATATATATATATATATATATATATATATATAGAGAGAGAGAGAGAGAGAGGTAAAAATGTACAGCCTGAATGCACTGTAAGTCGCTTTGGATAAAAGCGTCTGCTAAATGCATAAAAAATTAATAAAAAAATTATATATATATATATATATATATATATATATATATATATATATATATATATATATATACATACACACACATACAGGTTTTATTTATAGAGACATTTTGTTCTTAAATCACCAAATTTGATGAATCAACTACATTTTTAAAAATCCAACATAAAATATACCCTTTTTAAAATAAATGTAGACATGAGCTTTGAGCATGTCAGTGTTTTAGTGATTTAACTTTGTTATACTCTAAAAGCAAAACTAAAACATACACACACTCTCAATCATTTTAATCTACATTCTGTAAAAGACAAAACAAAGCTTCCTCAACCTCAAGGAAGAGCAGAATAATCCATCTCAAAGAAGCACGGAATCATGTAGAAATAGACAACAAGCCTGGATGGGGACTAATCAAACCTGCAAACCAAACAGACATGGTTAAATCAAATGTGTATTGGATATCAGATGGAGAATAGACTTTTAATTAAATCTGGATTGTGGGCGCTCGGCAGAATCCCAGAGGCACTGTCTTGTCCCTAAATACAAAAAAATTAATTCAAATTTGTTATGCAATTAATTCGCATCAGTATTGGTTTGGCTCAGTGTCAGAATGTTATATGATAATATGCCACTGAATCTTTTTCAAGAATGCCAACAGTCCTCATTTGGCAAAAAATTTCCATGGCAACTGCAGACAGTATCCTGATTAAGCTTTTGTGCATAAATTGACCAAATAATGATGCTAAAAAATACTTTTTGTCATAATTGGACAGTTTTGCAGCCTCATCCAATATATATGCAAATTCCATGGTGTTTGAGTGGATATTAACGTGGTCAAATGAAACAAAACTTCTCTTGCACTCTACAGCTAATATATGCCAAATTGACACTTGGCCTTTTCTTTTTAAACAAGAAATGTCTGTTTCCTGCCCACAGGAAAGACAACTGTCACTTTCCACAAACAGGGTAAACTTTGGTAAATGTCTGGCGCCCCCTATAAAATGGAGAATTTAAAAATAAACTTGGCCTGTTCTATCCAAAAGATTTTGGCCTTCTTGGTTGTATCTAGCTATTAAAATCATATACCGGTAAAGATGTCATAATTTAGAGAATATTTTGTTTTAAGAACCACTAACATCATCAGCAAGATGGGAGACAAGAAAATAATCACATTTTCTAAATTTTTACACAAACTTCCAGCACTCTTTCCCCCCATCAGACTCAACCATTCAACCATATTCAAAACCATTCAGCCATATTCACTATATTCAGCCATACACACACACACACACACACACACACACACACACACACACACACACACACACACACACACACACACACACACACAAATACATACATATATCTATATGTTAAACTGTGTCAAATTCATCTTGATAATGTCAGATAACTTTGATAAAAAAAGGTATGTAATGAGTTAAATTTTAGTGCACAATTAGATAATTTATGTCAACCAATTACCAAGCAATGCTTAATTTTGTTCAGTCTGTGGTGTAAAAAGGTTGCATTAGCAATTAAAGGAAAAACAAAAAAGCAAAACGTGGTCAGGACAAATTTTTAGAATAATTTTTGGCCCCAAATTTTTTTTCCATGTTAAATTTTACTGGTAGTCCACTGTATTTAGTCCAAGAATTTTTGGGGATAATATGTCACAGTTTTCTTTATTTTGCTATCCTCACTCACATTAATGTTATACAGTGTCCTGCACCCACTAATAAAAAAAATATCACAAATTATAACTAGTGTTTGAATAGTTTTTGGTTTGACTGTTTGTGTGTTTCATTTTTGTGAGAAATTACAGCTGCAAAACAACATTTGGCCCCAAATCAACTAGCTTAATTTATGCTTAATTTTTATTTTCAGCTACCCATTCTGTTGTCTCTTAAAAAAAGTTTTAAGATTGTATATATATTTTTATTTCATGATTTAGTTAGGTCTCAAAATTACAATTACAATACAAAACTGCAAAACTCAACATAAATTATTTAAAAAATAAGAAATTAAATAAATAAAAAGTAAAAAGAAGATACAGTAAAAATATTAATAACATTATTTTTTTTCCAGTGCTACCACTGTACAAATAGTTTAAAACTTGTTTTGCTTTGTTGTTATAAAGCAGGTTTTTTCACTTCATAAACCTCTATTATGAGATGAATTTGGAAAATCATAGTGGCTGCTACCAACTTGTGTCTAATGCATGTTGATAAGGCCACTGTAACACATTCAGCAATTTGCTGGAGAAACTTCAAAACATTTTGTCATCAAATCATGCTTCTATAAACGCCCCATTATCTGAACAGAAAAGAAAAATAGCAGTTACAAATTCTGTTGCTGTCACATCCTGAACTTTAGACTGCGGTTCTTCTCAAAGATACTGTAAGTGAAAATCTCATCCTAAGTGACTTGCTACATTGCACTCGTTTATACGGGGTGACTCCTGCTAAACAAACACTGCAGTCTGCAGTAGGTTTGTGAGGGAGCCAACAATCATTACTCACTGAGTTCAGATAACTCCACCTGCCTTAAAGGGACTAGGGAGGTTCTGGCAATGCACACTTTTGGCTATGTACTTCATATTTGAGCCAAAGAAAAAAGTATATATTATGCAATTCTTTACAAATCCCCTTGATAGTTCTTTCTTCCCGTTTGGATGCCTTATGAATGTATGATTATGTATCTAGCCTCTTAAGTAAGACGTATTTGTGCAGGCTGTACCCTGCTTCATTTTCACTTAACTGTGTGCAGCTATAAAAGCAATCCCCCCCCCCATAAGTGATTAAATGTTTCCCTTCATAATCTATTGAAATTGTCCCTAATGTCCACTAAAGCACAAAAGTAAAGCAATTTTCCAATTCCACGAGAAACTCTTTCTATTTTTAACAGCAAATGCTCAGCTAATGGGAACAGCGTTTTGTTTGGGATTTATGATAGCTTTTTTCTTGTTATTTTTTGATACTTACCAATACCTCCTAAATAGTTTCAGAAATGAAAACACATTTTGTTATTCATACGCTTGACACAATGTTATAGCTTGAAAAGGAAGCATTTATGGGTGTTTATTCAACTTTAGGCATTTTTATGTCCAAGCTATTCCTTTTTATCACAATTAGAAGATCATTGTCTGTCTTTGCATTACAGGATGATTGCATAAGTTATTTGGGAAGGAATATTTTCCCCGTAAGTTTATGTTACCAGATTTTCTTAGCATTACAAGGTTATATTTTACATTTAATTTATTTCTCACATTTAAAAAAAAAGTAGTCAGAGTTGTGAGTTATAAAGTCAGAACTGCTAGAAAAATGCAGAATTATTTTAATTTTAATTTTATTACTATCATTCTTTTTTTTTATGCTGTGGAAAACAAGATTCCAAAATAAACTTAAATCAAAAACTGAAAAATATTTGACCCTGGACCACAAAACCACTCATAAATAGGCACCAAGAAATTGCATGGGTCAAAATGATAGATTTTTCTTTTATGCCAAAAATCATTATGATATTAAGTAAAGATCATGTTCCATGACAATATTGTATACATTTCCTACCGTAAATATATAATTTTTTTGTTTAGTAATATGCATTGCTAAGGACTTAATTTGGACAACATTGAAGCCAATTTGATCAATTTAGAGTTTTTTTTGCACCCTCAGATTCCAGATTTTCAAATAGTTTTATCTCAGCTAAATATTGTCCTACAAACCATGCATCAATGGAAAGATTATTTATTCAGTTGTCAGATTATATATAAATAAAAAAATAATAATTATAATAATAATAATAACAAAAAAAGGACCCTTATGACTGGTTTTGTGGTACAGGGCCACATATAAAAATCTACCATAAAAATATAAATTATTACATTTTTTATATAGCATAATCTAGAAAAGAATAAAATTAATAAATAAAATAACTGTCTGAAAATTATGTAAATTGTTACACAAATTCCATTTTGACTGACCCATGCTACAAAAATTTCCATCAGATCTTATTTTCAAAACATGCCCATAGTTAAATATATAATTATAAATGATTGAAATCAACTGTACAGTCAAACTGTTCATTGATGCTTTGTCTGTTTTATGATATTATGACACGAAGCTGCTCTGCTTACATAAGTTTTAATTAAATTTGAGGAAGAGATGCTTCATCACTATAGCAATGTCAAGGAAAAAGACAGACTTTCCTGACTCCGTGCCCAGCACTCTCATACACACTATCTGTTATGGAAAAACAATTTCAGGGAAGCAGTAGTGTATTGATTTAAATTATGAAATGGAATGCTGCATCCAATAATTTTCCTTAATGCCATAACTAAATGCACAAAGTAAAATATGGTAAATGATTGTATAGTGCAGGACATTTTGTTCTTTAAGAGCAATTCTCATAATATATTTCAATATGACTCATGTGACTGACTTTCTGAAGCTTTTGGACTTCTAAAGGAAGCAAAAGCAACAGAAAGTCATTATAAAATCAGGTGCTATATGTGTGAGAACCCAAGCAAAATTTAATTGTTATACAGTAATTACCTGGATTATTTTGTCAGTGAATTCAATTCAGAAACTGGATCAGTAAGATTCATGCATAAACCAGTTTTATGAATTATTAAAATAAACAATTTATTCTGTCAAATCATGACAGAATAAAAATTTGAAACTTAAAGTTACTAACTGCTACACAGCATAACTTCTTAACATCATAGCATCTTTTATGATGGCATCGAGTTGGAACCTTTGATTTATAAGCGCAGCGAAATTTCTTTTTGTAATTACTGCCAACTTATGTCATTTGCTTTGAACACAACACTATTGTCTCTTTCTGTCTTTCAACAGCAGAACAACTGTGTACAGCATTGACTTGTTTGAACTTGTGTGAGCACAGAACTGCTATATTAGCTTATCCTCTGAGACCATTTGCTTAAATTAGAATAAAAGATCAAAGAAAAATACACATACAAAGTGAAAATCTCTCCCCCTTTCTTCTCAGCAGCACAGAGGAATGGTTAATCTGTCAAAAAGTGATTGTGCAACTAACTCTTAATCTTACATAATAACATTAAAAACTGGATTTTCATAACTTTTAAAAAAAGGTTATTTCTTTTTTACCAGTATGTTACACTTCTGGGAGAGAGGACTTTTATCTTTAAGAACACATTTTTGCATCTGAATGATTGTTCGGAATATATCCAGTGTATAATTGTAAATGAAATGGAGCAAAAAAAAAAAAAAAAAAAAAAACGAAATAAACAAAACAAAACAAAACAAAATCTGTTGTAGATTTCCCAATCACATTCTTCCAATCTCTATGGACGCACTGACTACAGCATGTTCTTTTAATATACTACATTTCATCTGCAACAGGTGGCGAATATCTGGTACATGGACACCGTTTTCTGAAGTTTTAGTCAATGTATGCAGAATTCATTAAAATCTGGCTTAAAATAACACCCCTTTCACTTCTGAAAGAATGGTTAATAGATCAAATGTTGCCATATTGAGTCTAGACCAGATCCTGTCGATCAATAAAGAAAAAAGGTTTCTGTTGGCTCATCAGTGTGGTTAGCACAGCTTAAAATATTAAACAGTTAAAATAGTCCATGTGACATCAGTGGTTCAACCGTAATGTTAGGAATGTTACGAGAAGACTAACCCTTTGTGTACAACGAAAACAAAAATAACTTCATTCAAACAGTTTCTTCTCTTCTGTGTCAGTCTTCTATGTCACATGAACTGTTTTAATGATATCTTTACTACCTTTCTAAGCCTTGAACATTTCAGTTGCGTTGGGTCTATGCGGGGTCAGAGAGCTCTCGGATTTCATCTAAAATATAAGGTCTTTAGGGGTAGTAATGACATGAGGGTGAATAATTAATGACAGAATTTTCATTTTTTTACAAACTATCCCTAGGTGATTTTGGAGAGGCTAACAATAGCAAGCTAGCTCCGAATGCATAAGATCCCATCCTACCTGCATAATCACTCTCCAAAGCCACACCTCCTCCAAAACACACCGGGCAGAGCAGAGGCTAACCAACAACACTATGAGAAATGGAGTTGGCGGAGGATTACATCATGTCCGGTGAGAAAACATTATAGTTTTCAATATTAAAATAATAACACCTTCCATTCTTGCTCAATCTGCAATAGTGCAATGGAATGAAGCGCAAACAAGGTGTGCGAAGGTATGCAAATACATAGGCAGACAGGTAGGAGAGCCTGTTCTAGTCCTCAGACTGTGGGATACGATTGGACAAACATTTTATGGTCCTTCGCCTTCTACAGACAATATAAATACATAAATAACTTAGCTGTGATGTGAAGCGACTTTTATTCAGCATAACAACAAATATTTTTTAACCAAATCACCTACCCTGCCTTTTTACTGCCCACAGTTCTTCAGAAAAATCTTTTTTTGTAAAATATTTTATTCAGTATGAAATAAATGAAATAAAATGCATTAAACGTTAAAAGTTAAACGCTATGATTACAGATGTTTGGTCTGGAAATGGATTTTGCAGCAGTGATTATTTTGTTATTATAGTAGTGCTATATATTATAGAGGTACTACTTACTGATACCACACCTGGATGTTTGACAGCCCATCACTAAACATAATTTTCCTCAGCATCGAGAAATCTCTATGCTCTATATTCCCCTGTGAACATTTATTGTCATTCCTCAAAAAATAAAAGCGAAGCCTATTTCCACTTCCGCTTATCTGCGCAACATTTTCCTGTGTTCAAAAGTGAAGTCTTAAAATCTGTGGTTCTGAAAGGCCTGTGAAAATGGTTTCATCTTTGAAGCAAACAGCTTCTTCTGACAGAAAAAAAATCAAAGATGCAGAGAGAGAGAGAGAGAGAGAGAGAGAGGGAGAGAGGGAGAGAGAGAGAGGACGAGTATCCAGTTTTTCCACACAGCAAACAGAGTATTTTCGGAGTATTTGCATGTGAATGTGAGAATCTGTTCCCATGGCTCTCTCAGGCACGAAAGGTAGGACGACAGCACAATAGCTAATGTTTAGCATTTGAAGATCCCAGTGACAAAACGCCTCTCTATTTAGCTTTCACAAATACTGTCGAGGGATGCTTGGACCAAACTGGGAGAAGATGACAATGTATTAAACACATAATAGAGTTCTTGCAGCAAATACAATCATGTGACAAGGAGGCACAGTCTGTTCTCCAGCATTGTGTAAAGTTAAATAAAGCTTTGCTGATGATTTAACAGAAGAACACTGTGTTCTGTTCAAGCTGGTTATGTTTCACAATCAGAAGTTTTAAATTGCAAGTGTTACGAGGAGCTTGGAATGAGCGCCTCCACACCCTCACAATGTCTCTGCGTAGACCACGAGCATATGTTGTGTCAGTATAAACACATTTTGTCATCTCTGAGTCCAATTTCTAGAATAACAGTCATTGCTTCTATGGCCGCTGTGGATTGCACCTTTGCAGATGTTGTATAAACCACTAAACAATCAGACAAGGCTTTATAGGATGGTATACACATGTGGCACACTGGCAATTTTGATTGTGTGGGGATAGAACGGATCCAGATAATGAACTCCCATTTCCCATAGTACATACTGGCACTCAGACAAAAGCGTACACTTCGGGCCAATAGCAAATGAAGCTTGCCATGTGTTTTGATATAACAGTAATGCTTTTATTATTACTCATGCTGTACTCATTTTAAAGTTTATAAAGAGACATTTTGAGCTGAGGATTAGATTTCTAGTTGATTTTTTATTGGCGAATTTAACAAGTCTCTCAGTCTATCTGCAACTAATAAGTTATGTCCATTTCATTTCACACACTATTTGGCAGAAGCTAACTATTGAATGTTCTGATTTAGTGGACACACTCACAAAATAAATCATTATTCACTCACTCACACTCATTCCAAACCCATAACATTCACACAAATATTGTATTTTGAAACATATCCTGCAACTCTTTTCAGTACAATGAAAGATAATGAGGACTAGGTGTCAAGTTTAAAAAATGACGGAAAAACCATTAAAAGTATCATAAAAATGGTCCAAATGACTTTCCATGGCTTCATGCAATTCACTCGGTTCTATAAACTAAATCAATAAAGGATTTGATTCAAAAGACTCATGATTCGCTCATGAACCAGACATCGCTGCTTCTCTAATGAACTCTTATAAAAAAAACTAATATTTCAGAAGACTTGGGATAACGTAGACTTGTTCTGAAACTTTATTATGCGTTTGTCTTTTTTGGAGACTTGAAAATTAGCTGCTTTGAATAAAACCATAATGGTAACCATTATACTGCAGTTCCACCTCCAAAATCTGCTGCAAAAATGCCAATGTGTTTCTATTTGACCTAACATAACTATTAATTTAAAGAATCTTTTTTCTATACATTTTAGTCACAACCGCTCACTAAACGTTTTAGCTGGAGAATGAATATTTATGTTGACCCTTCATTCACCTATAACATAAAAGCCCACCACATCTTTACCAAGCTGTTCATACTGCACTTCCTCCGCTCCTTTTCTATTGGCTGTGAGAAGGAGTCTGATCTGTTTACTCAGGGTCAATTTGCTCATCCTTCCATTGTGCTTCAGAATATTCATCACAGCTATGTACACTTAATGGCCATGGAAACAATTAAGGCGCCTTCCAGTTTAGAATCTGCATCTGCCCAGCTGCAATAACAGAGAGTCTTGGAATGAAATGAGAAATGTCAGTCAAAGGATGTAGGTAGAGAAAAGGTTTTAGGTCACTTTAGACTGCACAAAGACTGGCATGCTAATGGAGCAGCATTTACTGCATTTCTCGCATTATAGTGTGTTATCAAGGAAATGGACATCTTACAGAGGAACTATTCTGCCCTGGGGCTCCGAAACAAGAAATCCCAGCGACCTGGATTCTTTTTGCTCTTCCTTTCCATCTTTCGTTCTTTTCTCCGTCTCCTTTTAGGCACTGCCAGTAATTTCCCAATGGATGTTAGCACAGTAAAAGTCATTATCTTTTCAAACTGTGGCAGTATAGCCTAAAGTGTCTGCTTCTTCGACACTAAACTACGGACCCCCTGACATCCACCTTCTACTCTCTGGTCGGATTGATTGGCTTGGAACAGATAACTCTCAAACATCAAGCTAAGAAATGAGCCAGCACTTAGAGACAGGTGACACATTATGGGTGATGTGTCAACCTGCCACCAACCCTATGACCCGGCACAGACACCATTAGAGGAACAAATCAACTGAACCAGAAGAATGGGATTTGTTCCAGACATCTCTTCACATGGAAATATGGACAAGTGGAGAAAAGGAAATGCTTCTCCTCAATCGACTGTAATTGGAGGGGAGAAAGAGACATTTATTACCCAAGGATGGACATGAATAAATAGTAATTTATTGGTTGCAGCATTATATATTCAAAGACATTAACTCACTCATCTCATTCCAAACCCAATTTACTTACTTTCTTATATTTAGTTGATTATATTCATTACACGGCTCTCTGGAATACTTGATTATGATATTTGCAGCATTCAACAGTCATATACTTGCTACAGTGAGTCTTTGCATGTGTGAGAAACAAACAGCGATATCCGTAAAGCGTCGGCTAACAATAGACATAATTAAGTCGCCCAGAGTAAAATTTAGTCGCATATGCGAGTGATTTACTCGCAATGTAGAGGGTTGTACGACCTCACTACGATTTTGTATGATTTCTGTGAGGGGTATATTTAAGGTCAGGGTTGGGTCGGTATGAATACTACAAATTTGCCACCTTGGAAAATATGGAAGATACTGTATTTCACAAAACTTACAAATTTGTATAAGTGAGGTTGTACGAATTCGTACGAATTAGCCAACTAGTAAAATATGTACGAACTGGGGTGAGATCGGGTTGGGTGTTCATCTTGTTGCTAAGCTGATTGATTTGTACATTGTAACAGTAAAAGTTTTTATAATTTAAAATCAAAACATTACATCTTCACATATTATGGTTTAATAAAATCTCCAGGGGTTCAGTCTGGGATTATTTTGCGGAAATGACAGACTGATTATACATTTTGCCTTAAATAGCGATTTAATCCCATGTACAGTTTTATGTTATTTTTCTGAATCTTAATATAGTTTGGCCCCGTATACTTTAATTGCTTTGCTAAAAGAAGGTCATACATTCATTGGGAATGACACAAGGGTGAGTAAATGATTACAGAATTCCCATTTACAAGTGAACAATCCTTTTAAGGCCAGTAAGTGAATTTATGCACATGCTTGATTTTTATTATCCCTGGAAATCATAAGACTATTGGCTTTTTATCTAATTCCGTCTTTTAATCCCACTGTCCAGCAGACACATTCATAACAGAAGTATTTGCTGAGGAAGACAGTTTTAACCAAAAATATCTCTGCACCATCTATACAAATCGTCCTCTGTGGTATCTTCTTTCAAGTAAAATCATAATGTATGTAATGTTCTCCATCTGTTCTGAAGTATGAGAGTGTCTACTTGAGCGAAACAAGCTTGCTTTGTTAAATCCCCAAAAATAATATTCTTTTAAGGGTTGCAATGTCAATTTCCCTCAACTTCAGGTTGACTGAAAGAAAACCATAACAGAAAGCCACAATGATTTTCAATAGTACACTGTGAGTACAGGGATCTAATTATGAATAATTGGTACGCAGTTTCTCGTCGTGACAGGCGTCCTGGCTTGGCTGTATGAAATCATTATATCCCTAATCGCAGAACGGACGCTGCGCCCTTCATAAATCTGCATTAGCAAGCATCTCACTTTGAAAGACTTATGGGTACGGCTGCTTAAATCACTATTACATTCACATTACTGTACTTGTTAGAGTTGTGACGTCTTGACAAATGGCTTACATTGCATAAATGTCACCTGAAGCGCAACAACGGATTCGCTGTATAAGTTTTGCACAATCAAATGAAGCTTGATTCCCTTTGCACAAGATCTAGCATTGAATAAAGCCGATTTGCAAATGGTTGTAGGCACCGGACTCAATTTAGATCCTTATTTTTATGTACAGTTTGATTACAGAGAACCACATTTAACCAACTGAGAAAATAATCAGACCATTTATAATAGTTTTCTTTTAGCATCATTAGTTTTTATAAAGACTATTACAGTAAACTCAAAACTCATGGCACTTTAAGTCAAAAGACATTATGCCTCATCCAAAGCTTAATAAACTAGATCTCAGTTCCTTCCCACAGACGGAAAGAAGATTGTGTTTTCATCTTTTATCTCTGTTTGAATCCACATTGTCTGTTTTCTTTCACCACTGACCTTTCCAAACCTTCAGAGATAATGATTTTTGACAAGTCACAGAGAGAATTTAAATGTTATCACTTTCTATACACCTCTGTTGGACTTCTGTGTCCAAGAAGACTCTCTTTTGTGAACAGTTTCTCTGGAGATATGAGTCATACTGTGAGATTTCAGTCTTTCTGTTTGGATCAAAGCAGGTGAGTTGAGCTTTATCAATGTATAACCAAATATACAATAAGTACTGAGCAAAAATACTAATTTATACTTCAGTTTCTAAAAATATGTAGATCAATGGGACACCAAAAGCTATAAAAGGCATTAAAATAAATATAACTTTTTTGGCTTCTTGGCAATGCCAATACATGTACAAATGCACACATAAACTACTACACATGAACAGTAACTGAACGCAACAGTTGTAAGTCTGTGAAGATACGAGCTGATCTGAAGTCCCACAAGCTGAACATTTGTTTACATACCTTAGATCCGCTTAACATGCCTGTAGCCTGTAAAGTTGCGTCTGACTGACGCAAACCAGACAAAACACTTCCCTACATTGTTTTGAGAAAGAACTAGTTTTTAAAGAAACAGCCAAAGTTCTGACACAGCTGTTTCTGACAGAGTCTAAATTTGACATTACTTCTCATATGATAAGAATCAACAGAGAATTTTATTCTGCATCTTAATACAACACACTCTGAGATCACTATAAAGGTGATTCCATTTAGAATGTTTAATAATAAGATTTTCCAGCATGATTTAAGAATGATCTAAAGAGCATCTTGAGGTTAATTTGAAAAGACGTTTCAACTGAAATGTTCAGCTGAGGAAAGAACCTTTGAGTACTTTACATGATCAATCGTTTAAATTTATATAACATTTCACTTTTTATACTTAGCAAATTAAAATAAACAGAAAATAATTTTGTAATGTAATGTCATAAATGTTCTTCAAATCCCTATATTTCTCTAGTGTATTATTATTATTATTATTATTTTAAATTTAATACACTTCAAACAAATATATAATGGTAATACATCAGAGAAAATACAAAACAAAACAAAAAACTTATCTCCACATAAAAGCTATTTACTTTATACAGCCTCTTTGCCTTACACCATTTATTTTGCATGACAATGAAAGACAATTTGTTACAACACAAAGACATAGACTAGCTTCAAGCTAATGGAGATGAATTAAGCAAAGTTCAGGTTTATTTCATTTGCAATGCTTTCCCATTTCCACCGAAGGGGTTTAGCTTTAGGCCATTTCATTTCCACCGTCATTGTGCCTTTAGGTTAATTCACAAACAACATTACACTTCCAAGGTCTTCATTTTAAACATATTCATCATCAAATAATTGAAAAACCTTACAAAGCACCTTACAAAGCTTGTTTTTGATGAATCTGAGCTTGGAAGCTATTTGCCTGATTTATGTTGAACATCTTCTATCATTTGATGATGAAATGCAGGGTAATTTGTCTGTAGCTTATAGCTTACAAGCTGAAACCTCACGCTTAGGTGCCCTACAGATCTCCAAAATCTACCAACAAGACTTTTCCGGAAGACAAACTGCAGGCTAGCAACATCTGGCATGGGATATGAGTTTTGCAACACTGCTGTGAAATATAATTTTGCCACAATGTTATGAGTCACTTCTTTCCTTATTTTTGTAACTGTGTTTCACACCAAGAGATTCTGCCGCCGTCAAGCTGATGTTCTGCGTAGCCCTTGGCTCCTTACAAAATGAAACACAAAAATGAAACTTTATTGAACTGCACCTTGGAGATACCCAGGGCGTAGCAGTCTCTTTACTGATATCTCAAGTGCATCACCTTGTAGAAGGAATATTGGAGCGAGTAAGATTTAAAAAGAAAGAAAAACACCAAGAAAAACAAAGCAGCCTTGAAGAGATTTCAGATTGCTCCTCATAACCTTCCAATACATTCCTGCAGAATCCAATTTAGTTCAAGATATGGAATAAAACGATCACAGAATGGGAAATGTTATCGCCTACTGATGTTAAGACATGATGTGTGGGCTAAATTGAATATTTCTATGAAGCTTTGAGTTTTTCGGGTTGAAATTCACTTGTTTTGCCAATTATTTTATTTCCTGTTTCATAGTAATGTCATTCACTGCAACTCTGATATATTCAGTGTGCTTCTTTCAATTTCACATTAGGTGATTCAACTTTAGTGTGACAGCAGATTGAAAGTGTGTTTATCAACATTGCGTATAAATTACTGAGCTTGGATTGCGGTGCCGTATATGCCCTTCACTGTGATATCCATCATCATTTTAATGATCTGCAGCATCTGAAACCGTTGGATGGTGCGGTGTCAGCCAATTCGCACCAGTATATGTCGGCGTTAAGTTCAGGGCTTTCTGATTGCACAATGTCCCCGTCAAAGGCTCCGCAGGGACTTCAGGTGTAAGGCTGACCTGTCATTCCCTGCAAGGCTTCGTGTCTCTTTATATGCTGATCATTAGCCGAAGTGAGATGTTTCAGTGTTGTTTTGCACAGAAGAAGAAATATGTGGTTATACTTTATCACCGGCACTCTATGGGCTCCTAACCCAAAAATGGGGCACAGGACTAATAGGGGAAAACAATGAAGAATCCAAATAATAACTATACAATCATCCATACTTATGTTGGGTGTTCCTGGTCCAAAAATGACTAGCCTTTTCAGATTTCCTTGCAAATTTCTAAAAATTAAAAACATTTAAATTATGCTAGACTGTCAATAGTGTGGATTCACTATTTTTCCAGCTTATTTTTTGTTCAATTTGCATGTTTTATACATCTGTTTGGAACTGACTGATCATATACATTACTAATTTGAAATAATGCACCTCAGTTTTTAAGTAAAAAAAAAAAAAAAAACTTATTTGTGGATATTTTTTGCAATATTCCCTCAAAACTGATGTGCATAAGCTAAGATCAAGGAGGCCTATGATAAATCCGTTCCAAAAATGACATACAAAACCTTTGCGAATTGAAAGATAACAGGTTGATAAAAAAAATACAACATTTAGTTACAATATAGCATAACAACAATTTTTATAAGCAATTATTTGTAGGCCAGTCATTCTTCACCAGG